>NC_043006.1:29917586-29920086 GCF_006345805.1 Octopus sinensis | reverse complement strand
ATATATAAATTCACTAAAATGCAACCACATAAGAATGGCCATTGAAAAGATACTGACGGTGCCTCAGCATGACCACCATCAGTATCGTTTCAATGGCCATTCTTATGTGGTTGCATTTTAGTGAAGGAGGGAGTTAGATTATTTCCTGCCCGCTTTTGAGTTTCTTGCCGTGATGCCGATGACAGCAGAAGGTCAAGTTGTTTCTTGAAAACATCTAACCTCACCTCTTGTAGTTCTCTTAGGCTTTTTTGGCAAGATATTAACTCGCTGTGCGGCCTTGAATCCTAAGCTATTGCAGTAACTGGTCCTTACTCTACAGAAGATGGGTGGGACCGTTGGAACAGTGCAATGGCGTACTGCTCGGGGTCCTCGAAGCATCTTACTCGCACAAAACCCGACAGCAGAGGGACTTAGTTACATGTAATCAAATAATAAGCATGACATTCACAGAAACATATGACCGCTGACATGGCAGATGCTCAGACACACACACACACACACACACACACGCACACACAAACATACATATATACACACACACACGCACGCACACACACACACACACATCTGTATGTATGTATTCAGTTTATTTCAAGATTTCTTGCCAATAGAGAAAGAACCGGTTTCAAACCTAGATCCAAGGCTTCTTCATTGGAATTTCGACAGCAACAACAGGGTATTTTTGTATGTGTGTATGTATGTATGTATGTATGTATGTATGTATGTATGTATGTATGTATGTATGTGTATGTATGTATGTATGTTTTGCGTTATGTATGTCTTGCATACTTGCATGTCTAGCATGCTCATGTATACCTAAATGATAAACTTCTGGAACTTTTACTAATTTTTATAGTTCCATCGATGGATTGGATCTGTAGTCTTTGAATTAGCTTTCTACTTTCTGGTTTTGAGAAGCCTAATTTCTCAAGAGTGGTATTTAGGCAATGTGCTACGTAATTACATATAATTACACGTATAAACTGTAGGTTTCTCAATAGTTCAGCATAGGTGTTCTCTTTTTCACTGATCTTCAGCTTTAAGTTAACATCCGCTGGGAAACCGATTTCCACAACTGTACATAGTTTCTCTTCTCTATCCCAAATCATTATACCAGGTCCATTGTGTTTACATTTTACTGAGGTTTTCACGGGGACATTCCACCAATATTCCTTTTTATTATAAATCTCTATGGCTTCCACCATACTGTGGGTTCGTATTTCTTTGTCTTTGGGGTTATCCTTTGACAGATCCCGTTATACAGTGTTCTAGCTACAAGATCATGTCTCATCGGTAGATAATACAGTGATGACACTTTTTGATAAAGTGCTTAAGATGTGGGTGATATCTTCAGTGTGAACTCCACAAAGTCTGCATCGGCTGTCACATTTTACAGCTTTTCCTGCATCTCTGTCCATTTTATGCATCAGGTATCTGGTATATATTTCCTGTTCCTGGATTGCAAACGTATGTCCTTCAAAATGGGAGTTAGTAATCCGGCTATTGGTCTATGATAGACTGCTTTGATGATCAATGTTACTTTCATCTCGGAGCTTTCTACTAACTTATCCATGCATAGTCTTCTGCTCATATAGGGTCATCTTTTCATCTGATGATACGTTGCGGTAGAGTCGAGTGACTTCTTTGGGTACGTATTCTAGGTTATCAGACAAAGAGTGTCGCTCAAGGAGCTGCCTTCCAAGTCTTATGATGTTACCAGCCTCATGTATGCAAACTTGATCAAGAGATCCACTTCGACGCTTGGTGGTTAAAAGATGTTGCCGAAGAGATATAATACAACATTCAAAGGCATTTTGGACCGATGTTAAACCTCTGCCGCTTGTTTTCGTTTTAGGTAGAGGTGGTCTATGTCACTGTTGATGTGGAAATTATGTGTGTTTGTATGCATGTATGTATATACGAACGTATAAATATATGTATTTACGTAGTGTGTATGTTATATATATATATATATATATATATATATATATATATATATATATATATATATATATATATATATAATATATATATATATATATACACACACACAATATATGTATATGAAGTGTGTTACAGAAAGCTCCCTTATAATTCTAACACTTCTGCTGATAACACCAATTAATCGCTCCATGATAAATTTGTTCGTATTTACCCGGACATGTCCGCCATTTAGCACTTTAAATCTTCATCTGGAAGTAATTTTAAAAATTCTTTAAAAATCTGGAATTTCAGTTTCCATAATTCTCTCTATGAAAAAGACAACAAAACACAAGGTTGTTTGACATGGAGAGAGAGAGAGAGAGAGAGAGAGAGAGAGAGAGAGAGAGAGAGAGAGAGAGAGAGAGAGAGAGGGAGAGCAGATTAAGAGTGAGAGGGGAAGTGAAAGAAGAGGAGACGGAGAGAAAGGGGGAGAGAAAGAGAGAAATTGTGAGGACGAGGAGGTGGAAACTGTACAAATGTCTAGTTTTGTCAGCTGATAAGTCACGTGCGCAAGTGT
>NC_043006.1:29900086-29912586 GCF_006345805.1 Octopus sinensis | reverse complement strand
AAGCGTTGAGCAAAAAGAGAGTAAGGAATATAATAATATGATATGCAGCTCTGTGATAGCCAGACATTGGCGGTAAACTAACATATATTAAATTCTAAACAACGCTTGCACAACTTGAAATTCAAGTGGCGTAACAAATAATGGAATAGAGTTTGAAAATTGAAAATCCATATCTTTAATAGTCATTTAGACATACTTCCATGAATGTAGCGCTCTGCGTTTTACTTATTTTGGACATAACAATATTTGGCGTGTCGCGCGCGCGCACACACGCGCGCGCGCATTCGCATACGCGCGCACGGAAGGTTGGCTTGCATTGCTTACATGCTCAATAATTAATTTGCCTATGTTTGTACGTGCATATGTGTACGGGTATGCGTGAATTTGTGAGTATGTGTGTAGAATGTGTGTATGTGAGTGTGTACATGTAGGAGCGTGTATGTGTGTATGCATGTATGTGCGCGCGCGTGTGCGTGTGTGTGTACGTGTGCTTGAGTTTGTGAATGCGTATGTGGTGTTTCGGATAAACAAACGAGATAGTGGTGCCATTATTCCACAGAGTTTCATTTCCTCAATTCCCCAATCCTGAAACTTCAATCCGTCGTTAGTCAGTGTTATGTTGCTGACAATTTTGGTGTTTAGAATATTCTCAGTTATTTAGAATTTAATATCGTTGTTTTAAAACTTCTGTCCGGGTATCTGGGTATCATATCCTTGCAGATAATTTTAGCATCAAATGCTCTCTTTTAAGTCGTTGCCACTGGACGCATTATAATTGCATACTTTAAGTTATATCCGGATGACTAAATTCTTATATATACATACTCGCAAACACACACCGAATTGTATCATGTTATATTCTGTTATACACGCGCGCGCGTGCACACATGTATACACACATATATAGATATTTAAGGCGGCGAGATGGTAGAAACGTTAGCACGCCGGACGAAATTCGTAGCAGTATTTCGTCTGTCGTTACGTTCCGAGTTCAAATTCCGCCGAGGTCGACTTTGCCTTTCATCCTTTCGGGGTCGATAAATTAAGTACCAGTTACGCACTGGGGTCGATGTAATCGACTTAATCCCTTTGTCTGTCCTTGTTTGTCCCCTCTATGTTTAGCCCCTTGTGGGTAGTAAAGAAATATATATAGATATTTTACGCACCAGACAAATGACAGGAAGAAAATATTAGTTGATATGGCCTTTATATTATTGTTACAATGTAAGAAGCAACTTTTTCGAGTTGTTATTGTACAAAGATTATTTGCAGTTCTGTTATCCATCTTGTCTGTAATTAAGCTCATTTTTTGTTGACTTATAGGAGAACGGATGGAAGAAGAGAGAAAGAGTAAAACAACTTACCTCTCTGGGTTGACGAGTAGAGAGAGTGGAAATTGTGCAATTTCGTAGTGACGAGTAATTACTGAAGTGTTCCTATGGGCAAGCGCCAGGCGAAGCAGGCGAAAAAGATAGAATTGAGTTTGGGTACTGTATTTATACATGTCGGAAGTAAATGGGCTTATCTCTGTTGAATTGTATCCAACATAAGCATGTTAACTTAATAGAACTTAACTGTAACAGTTGATTCTCATCAATTCCTAAAGAGTAATGTCGAGAACAAAAGGAAGGTACTTAAAAAAATATAGGCTAAGGTTTCAATTCTTGGCTAAGAATTCAAGAAGCGATTCGCTAAGTATATATATGAATATTCGTCATGACATATACTTTGATATACTTTATCTATAGAATGTACACTATATATGATCCGCTCACTATAATTCACACACGCGCTCACACAGGCATATGTGTATATATATATATATATATATATATATATCAAAATCAAGGAACGGCCATAATAGGCCATTCACCCCTACTAGGCCGCTGGTGGCAAAAAAATTCTACGAAATTTTTTGCCACCCCCTATATTGATTAATTATATATATAATATATATATATATATAATATATATATATATATATATTTATATATATTATATATATATAATATAATATTATATATATATATGTATATGTATGTAATATATATATTATATTAATTAGAGATAAAACCACTATTAGGCAAATCAAACAATGAAAAACTTAAGCCAATACATAAAAATAATTAATTATATTATTTTAAATATATATCAAAAGTATTAAAAATTTAATAAAGATAATGAGTAAAACACTACGATCGTTTTATGGCTGTCCAATTCGTAATAATTCGAGTATGGTTACAGTCAATCTTCAGGTAATTGAAATATTTATCTTTAGCGAGGTTTGTTTTACTCATTATCTTTTATTAAATTTTAAATACTTTTGATATATATTAAAATAATATAAATTAATTATTTTTATGTATTGGCTTCAAGTTTTCAGTGTTTGATTTGCCTAATAGTGGTTTTATCTCTAATTTAATATAATACAATATTTACTATAAAAGGATTCAATCCTAAATCTGATTTTCCCTGTAAGTTTGGATTTTATTCCCTAATATTTTATTATTAATTATATATATATATATATGTATAATTATTATTTTTATGATATATTGATAATTCTGTCTGAGAACCATGAAATTTAATGAAATCTTAAATTTCTTTCCTCTAAAGCTGAGGTCGAGTAACTATATTGTACAAAATGCCGAGGTAGAGCAACTTATTTTCAAATAATCGCATGTTTTTTCAAAAAGATCGTGCGTGGATCTCACTGCAATTTCACACAAGATAGAAATCACGGTCTTTCAGTAATTAGTGCCGACCCTCAACGGTTATATAACCACATGATTATTTTAGAGTTAGGCTAAATACAGCTAATATAAGATTAATTCATGAGTTGCTGTGTATTGTTTCCAGTAATAATTACATTCGCAATCAAATGGTTTTTATAGGCACAATGTCTTCAACAATGGAAGGAAGAATCAAATCGTAGACTTGTTGTCGCGGCATTCAGTGTCCTTGTAAATGTCTATCAAAACTTATTAATTTTGAAATAAATGTCTTATAATATTGCTTTCATATTTTGGCTCTGGCCATAGATTTATAATAGAGAATATTGCATGATACACATGTCATACAAAATGGTATTATTACCGCTAATGAAATTCCAGTTATAATTAGGATTGAAAACTCGGTCACCAACATTACTGGCTGGGAGATAGGATATTCAGCAGCACTTGACCACAGTGATTAGTAAATCATTATTTCTTGTGACTAAATACAAAGTTTCAGATTCACAAGAGCAGTGAGATGAATGTGATGCCCATTGATTCCCTAATGGGCATTATGGGTATTATGAAGAGAAACAAATTCGCAGACCCAGCTCCCTCTCCTCCTGCTACGGGACAAATTTAACCACAAATGTACGAGAAAATCATGTGACCGACGCTTATTCTGTCATCAGTCACATGATTTTCCAAATGATTTTAATTGGTTTAATCTCGTGGTAAAAGCTGTACTCATGGCTTTCGCCAATCCTCTGAGACCGGTGGCAGGTAAGTTATGATACGCCTAAGGCTAGTGATGCCAATATGTTGCTCCCAGCGGGTATATCGAACTCCAGTAATGAGAGATGTGAAGGAGTGAATGTGGGAAACCTGACAAGTACTGTTAGTAGTAGAAATAAGGTTAGGGATGGCCCTGGGAAATCATGTAATTGTAGAAACCCTGGATTACGCCCCCTTGATGGGGTGGTCTGTCCATTTACTAATGTAATTTATAAATGCGTTGTTAAGGATGAGGATAATTTAGATAAGTTTTATATAGTACAGTAAATTTTAAGGAAAGGTATAGGGCCTACATGAGCTTGTTTTCAAATGAAAAATACTTGCATCTTATTTATACGATCTAAAGAGGAATAATAAGAGTTATTCTCTGGAATGGTCCGTTATTTCGAGAGCCCCTTACTTCAGAGTAAATATAAATAAGTATAAGTTGTATGTAAAAGAATCCCTTGCCATCCTGAAGTCTTTTGGGCCAAAAACTTTGAATAGATTTACTGAGGTGATCCTTTTTTGCAACCATAGGTTTTCGTCCACCTTTTTGAAAGTGTATAGAAATAAAATTAGACGTAATAAAATTGCTTAGCGTTACGGGGATTTGAAACCGGCGAGGTTGAATTTCTGTTAACTACAGCCACCTAAATGTTTAGCAATAGACTTTTTTTTTATTAGAAAATTTGGACTGGTCCGTTGAGGGGTTTTTCTTTTAAATTATATAAGCTTTTCTTAAAAAAATTTTTTTGATCTGTGCGTAATCTCCTGTTTCCTGTTTATCGTGATGAGGCGGGTCAATACCGTTGTTGCACTTTAGTGTAAATAATCTGCTGTGGTGAGCTCCCGAATGGCCATAGATATAGATGAATGTTGAATTTGACCTGTGAACTTTTGGATGTAGAGGGAGTAAAAGGCTTTTTTTAAGATGTATGTGAATTTGACCTGTGGAGGTCTGTTTACTTATGAACTTTGGAGGTACTTGGATGAGGGAAGTGAAAGACTTTTTTTAAATATTAAAAAAAAATTTTTCTCTTAATTGTTTTCAAATATTTTAATCGTCTGATAATACTTTTTTAGTCGGTAGATATTTATTTTATTTTTATTTTTACCTTTACTTATTTACATTTGTCTATTAGGTTTTTTGGTAGTTTTTGAATTTGTATCCGTTTATATTTAACATTTTTGATTGATCGTTCTATTTGTATTTTATTCGATTATATACTTTTTACCTTCTGTCATTTTATGTATATGTATTTTATGTGTTTGTGAACCATGGTCATTTTTATATATGATTACATCTCTGAGGGGTGGTGTTGTATGTAAAGTCGCTGATCCAAATTTAATGTTTGTTCTATAACCAATGTTTCTTTATCTTCGTCTCATTTATACTTGAGTGCTTTCTTTTGCAGTCCTATAAACCCTTTTGTTTCTATTAGAAGAGACAAATATTATCTCTTGTTGTGTGTGTGTGTGTATATATTATATATATATATATATATATATATATATATATGCGTATTTACACACACACATATATCTATCTATCTATCTATCTATCTATCTATCTATCTATCTATCTATCTATCTATCTATCTATCTATCTATCTATATCTATATAGATGCATATTTGGTGTGTGTGTGTGTGTGTGTGTGTGTGTGTGTGTGTGTGTGTGTGTGTGTGTGTGCGCGTGTGCGTACTCGCGTGGGTAAAAGACCAGACGTACCTAGTTAGCTTCAGATGTAGTATCTATAACTGAAGAGCATAAATTATGTAGAAACATGTGTATCTGATAATCAGTTGTCATTTAGAATGTATGTTTTTATCACAAATTCTGAGAAAGAGAAATTGTCGAAGATGAAAACTCACATCAGGCGCCGTTCCACTCTACTTTGATAGGTTTGGGCCATTAAGTTTGACATATCTAACTTAAGAGCACCTATATAATCCAAATTATATATATATATATATATATATATATATATATATATATATATATATATATATATATATATATATGTTCAGGGCAAGCGAATAAGTACACAAGCACATGCTGAAAGAAGACGGCAAATGGCTCTAAACTACCTTAAATAAATATATATAAGAAAGAGCCATCGGCTTGATGAAAAACGGAAAGGCACAAGGGAAAGACAGTAGAACATCGGAGGTGTTAAAGTCAGGCAGAAACCAGCTCTGGAAAATCCTCGCTGAGCGATTCACGCACTATCTAGACGAGGGAAGAATTCCCTTCCAGTGGAAAGAGTCAAATATCACCCTGCTATATAAAAAGGGCGATAGAGAAGATCTAAAGAGCTACCGACCCATATGCCTGCTGTCTCACGTGTACAAATTGTTCACAAAGATAATTCTGAACAGGTTGTCACGTCATCTCGACGAGCAACAACCGAGGGAGCAAGCCGGTTTCCGGAAGAACTACAGAACGATGGACCATATATTTATTCTAACACAACTGCTTGAGCGAGTGAATGAGTACAAGCTGCCTCTTTGCGTTGCGTTTGGTGACTATAAGAAAGCATTCGACAGCGTCGAAACCAACGCAGTGCTGAACTCGCTGCAGAGGCAAGGAGTCGAGGCGCAATATGTGCAATTGCTCAGGGAGGCAAATTCCGGATGCACCACCGACATTGCTCTGCTGCCATCACCCGTACGAGTGCCGGTCGAGAAGGGAGTGAAGCAAGGAGATACAATCTCTCCAAAACTTTTCACCGCATGTCTCGAGCAGATCATCAGAGGCATCGACTGGCAAGGCGGTGTCAACATCATTGGCGAGCTACTCACCCACCTCTGTTTCGCTGATGACATCGTAATCATCGCTGAAACCACAGATCAGCTTCAGACCATGCTGACGGAGCTCGACATCAAAAGCTCTGCAGTAGGTCTCAAGATGAACCGCATGAACTTTGTTTTCATACGTTTCGACAACGTACTAACAGGTCGAATGGTGGTCGGCAGTGATGAAATAGAGGAGGTAAAGGAATATGTCTACCTGGGACAGAAAGTGAATATGTGCCGAGACATCGAAAAGGAGATCTCGCGGAGAGTTAAGGCCGGATAGAAGGCGTTTAATGGCACAAGTGATGTGCTCAAGGGAAGGTTGGACAGGACCACCCGCGCCAACCTCATCAATAGCACAGTTCTACCTGCTGTGTTATATGGTAGTGAAACATGGGCTACAACAAAGAGAAGAGGCAGAGATTGGTAACGGCTCAAAGAGCCATGGAGAGGTCAATGCTTGGAATCTCATTGAGAGAGCACATCAGTAACGAGGTCATCAGAAAGAAGTCCGGCGTGAGGGATGTCATCGTAGAATATACACGAAGCAAGTTTAGATGGGCTGGACACGTCGCCCGGCTCACTGATAATCGGTGGACCCACGCAGTTGTCGAGTGGTACACGCGCGAGCGGAAACGACCACTCGGAAGGCCTCCACGACGGTGGAGTTGCGGTTTTAGGAGGGCGATTGGGACCACGTGGATGAGGAAGGCGCGATCCAGAGAGGAGTGGACAACGTGCTGTTACCTGCGGTGTTAAATGGACGCCCGACAGACTGGTCAGTTAAAGTGATCAAGGTGATATATATATATATATAATATATATATATATATATATATATATATATATATATGTAATGTATGTACATACGCACATATATATCATGTATATATGTGTGTATATGTGTTCGTGTATATATGTATATATGCAATTTTTTGTTTATTTTTTGTTGTTTTCCATCATTGTATTATACTGAACTGTATTGTACTGAATTGTAATGACTTGTTGTCTGTGAGGCAAATAATGAAATCATTATTTAATATTAGTTTTTAATGATGGCCTGAGTGGGGGCGCATTGCTTAGGGTTGCATTCTTCGGGAAATAACGATGTTAAAACCAATAAGTGTGAAAGCACCGATACGACCCGATATTTTCTGGAGATAATTAATTCTCCACTAATCTAATTCTGATTACTAAATGGGATAGGAGTCCATTAGGAATAATCCTTTTTTAGATAGAACTCAGCAATATGACAACGAGGAAATGTCACCAAGTGCATTTTTGTTTGTTATTTATGTCGAATGATTTCTTTGCCAGATAAGGAACGCTCTCGCTGAGTCACGTGATGTTGTCCGTTCAAAGAGACATGACTTCGTTTGTAAGGTTATAGAGAAAACTAAGGCATTCTATAGCAAAGATGGCTTCTTCTTCATTATAATAATGTAAATAAGGGAGAAGTGGCTGCTATTACTAAAGGGGAATTTCAGACGCAATCTGAGTTGAGGAAATGATTGAATCTTAGATTCGTAGATATCACCCATTAACAATCTCTCTCTATTTTCCCCTTCTTGGCATTTACTCGCCAATTATCTCCACCTCCATTTAGATCTCACTTCATTCTATGAATTATGTCGCCTGGTATTCTTTGATCTTACTCTCTTCCTTTTGCTCTGGGGGTCTCACCCGAAAGACTGCCTGGCGGTATTGTGCTGAAACCTTCTAAGGTAGTAGTCAATTCAGTTTTATCCCCGTGTTATCGAGGTCTGTTGGGTTTACTCCCTCAAGCTATGCTACTGAATTTTTTCGGTTGATGGATTTTGACAATGTCTCCTGGGTATTGTTGAAGGTCTAGATCTTCATATGAGGGATTTCTATAAAACTACAAAGTAAGGCTTCTTTTGTGTTTTAACTGAAGAAGCGTATCTTAACGTTCTTGGCGGTAAGCGAAATGGCGGAAACTACTAAATGGGAAATTTTGCATGTGCTGGCGCGCAATGTATGTGAATATGTATATGCTATTGCTCGCGCATGCTAATAGATCGAGGTAATTGACGGGGTGCATATCAACTGTTTGAAAGCAAAAATATAAATATGTCTTTGAACGTTGTTGGGTTTTCATTAGAATTTAAGAAACCCATTTAATGAAATCAGCATTTTTAAGCAGCTAAGAAACATTTTATTGTGTACTCTTTTTATTAAACAGTTTCCTAAACCTTTGCCATTAAATATAATTATAATAAATGATAAATTAAAATTAACAAAGTCACTTTAGATCATCAAAAATAAATTTACATAACATTAGGGTTGTGTATCAGGAAATAATATTTAATGTACGTATATTTGTTGCTTAAGCTAGAATGTTGTATATAAGAAGAGTGGCCAAATCTCTGAAGCATTGAAACTATGTTTTTTGGTCGAAACCTAATTAGGATCAATAAAGGAAGTGTATCCCCGTTCAAATTCACGGCGGATAATTTTTGGTTTTAGGCATTGCCATAAAGACTGTTAAGGTCAATAGACAAAAGTGAATTGATTGGTAGAGAAGGGTTTTAGGTTTCGGGGATATTAGCGGTCAATAGACGTACATTAGAAAAGGTCATTCCACATCAGATTGCACGTTGAAAACGTGTCATACATTTCCGGACTTTTGAGGAAAGAGAGCCCTATAGAGAATTAAAGGGGTTGAAGGGAGGTACTACGAATCCAACAGATGTTTCTGTGGGATCGGTGGTCAAAAATAATGTTTGTAGATTAATTTCGACATCAATCTACATCAGCACCGACATCGTACGTCCACGTAAATATATTTGTGGCACCGGAAATTCATTCAAGAAACGTTTTTCCAACCATCGATCCTCCTTCAGAGTCACGGAAAGGAGATATGTAACATTGCTGGCCAGCCATGTTTGGCAACCAAAAGACGATGGAGTTCCACACACGACCTCATGGAAAATCTCCGAAAACCCAGGCCCCTACACCAACAGGACGAAACGCTGCAATCCTAAGAGACTCACTCGAGTCAGGGGCTATACTTAACTCTAGAACGGAGATTTTCGAGCCATGTTTGCATTTTAGGAGATTTCTGCTGGCCTTTTGGGAACCGCCGGAAGTTGATAGCTAACGGGAGAGGGAGATAATCTATTGTTTACCCTCCCAGCTGAACGATGGCAGTTCAACCGGAAGTCGATAGTCATTGGCAGAGGGAGATAATCCAGACTTTTCCTTTCCATATTTTAAAGAGTTCATAGGCCAACAGGTCTTGGGGTCTGACGATATGCCATAAAGTTAAACTCTTTATGGGCGGGAAACCCAGGGTAATCCCCAAAACCAGCTTTCACTAGGAAAAAATATAGATTGTACTTCTCAGAGTGTGCTTCTCCAGATTTATGTTATTCTAAAAACGATATATATATATATATATATAGTCAGTGAATCATAAATCCGAAAGAGAAATACACTCTAAGTTATAGAGCAGTAGATTATTTAAAGACACCGCAAACTTCTTAGACGTCACGCTCGACTTAGGCTCCGGTAGATACAGGCCTTACCGCAAGCCAAACGCAAGCCTTTTGTTACCCACCTATCATGTTTAGAAACCTGGTGAAGGGTGTCAACAAGAGGATCTCGAATCTTTCTTCTAGCAAGACATTTTTAACGTGGCGACCTCCTACTATGACCTGACCCTAGTTGCTAGTGGGTTTAAGAACCGCATCACCTACATGCCGGACCCTAACACCCGAAGAAGGAAGCGCTACCGAAATATCGTTTGGTTCGTCCTTTCCCCTTCTTACTCAACGTAAAAACGTGTGTAGGTAGGATATTCCTTAGGCTAGTAGATAAGAACTTTACACAATCACACAGGTACGGACGCCTATTCAACAGACAACCTAAGGGTCTCTTTGAGCTGCGCCCACAATATTAAGAGTATTTTAGTTAACACCCCTAGAGCACGAGCAGAGGCGAGATGCTCATGCAGCGACTACAGCAGATGTCTAGTGGGAGGCCAGTTCGAAACCAAGGTGGTCGTATACAAGGCTGAGGTAGTATCTGACCCTTGTAGCAGAAATAGCAGCAACACCATCGTTGGTGATAATGCTAGACAACAACAACAACCACTATAGGCGCCGACAACAACTCCAACAACGACGATGGTTATAGCAGCACCAACGGAGACACCAACAATGACAACAACAACAGCATCAACACCAACTTCACCATCGATGATGTTCCCTGTGGCAGCATATATGACACCAACAACAACGGAAGTAGCAGCGTCAACAACATTAACAGAAACAGCGACTCCAACATCAGTATTCGGAAATTGGATGTTCAGGAAACACCTTCAAGCAGCACCTCTCCAACTACAAATTCTCTTTTAGGGTCCCGGAAAGGCGCCTGAAGGACAAAGGGATTCCACATGTAATCACAGGAAACTTCAAGAAAAATCGGGTCCCTACATCAACGGGAGTAAATGTTGTGAGCTGTGCATAGCAGAACGGCCCGGGGAACATCTTAAATTCCAAGATGGAAGTCTTCGGATCTTATTTATGCTTCAGCTGATTCCTACTGAAATCCTGGGATTCCGAATAGTGGTCTAAGGGAGACAATCCCATGCGCTTGACCTTTGCGTGTTCGATAACTAGCCACAAGGCCTTTTTCCCCCCTCCAATTTGAAGAGAGATTATAGCCACCGACCATTAGGGTCTGACAAGACGTATGTAAAGTTAGGCGTTTTATGGATGTGAAACCTTGGGGTAATCCTATGAACCGGCCATGACTAACATTGCCTCTCTCTCTCTCTCTCTCTCCTCTCTCTCTCTCTCTATATATATATATATATATATATTATATATATATATATATATACATATATATTGATAAAAATGGTAAGACAACAAAGGAATGAAAGAGACCTCGATATTATGTAAATATATATATAAAAGCATTTGTACATACATATTTGTAGCCACATGCAAACATGCATACACGTTTTTCTAGAGACACACTTGCGTGTCTTCAATCAGGCAACATTTATTCTCGCTCGTTTATAGGCGAGAATTGAAAGCTTGTAGTCATGGCCAAGTGGAAGACCGTAATCAAGTGAAATGGAGGAGGTTTTCATTAAAAGCTGCGACTTCAGTTAAAGCTTCAACGTGTGTGAAGGGAAAAGCTAGTTTTTTGTATTTAGACAGAAGGGAAAAACAATGTAGATGATTGAAACAAGATATAAAATAAATTGGAGGGGAAAATGGCTGACTGGGTTAATGAGTTCGACACACAGTGAGGGTGGTGGTGGTGGGGCTGGCGGTTTTAGTTTTTGTATTTGTTTTGGATGTATTTTTATGCATATTTTTTCTTTGAAATTTGAAAGCAAACAATTCTGTTTTTGTCATTAGGAGGGATGCGTCCCTAGAGACGCTGAAAAGTAATTAAGATGGGCTTAATATTTTAAATGTTTTGTACTTGTGTATATTAGAGTTCTTACTGTTGGCATTCTAGTAGTAGTAGCAACAGTAGTAGTAGTAGTAGTAGCAGCAGTAGTAGTAGTAGTAATCTAGTTTCGTGGAACAGATGGAATAATCACGAGACTGTATTTCAGAGTTGCATTGAGCTGAGTGGATGGGAACTACTAAACGAACTGTGAATAGTTCGAATCTTATCAGTGGTACTAAGCTGTATCCATGGATAAGACGTTCAGTAAGTAGCTCAGTCGGTTAGGGTGTCAATAGGTAGCCTAGGTTCGTATACATCACTTCTGTAAACAACGAGAACACAAGGGGACAGGCATGCATACATACATGCATACAAACACGCACATGCATACATACACGCGCATACATACACACACATACATACACACATACATACACATACATACATACATACATACATACATACATACACATCGTGGACCATCAACCAGATTACTACTTCCCACTTTGAAGGGTTAGGGTTTGCAATCCAGGAACAGGAAATATCATCCAAATACCTGATGCACAAAAGGAACAGAGATGCAGGAAAGCAGTAAAATGTGACAACCGATGCAGACTTTGTGGTATTAACACCGAAGATATCCCCCACATCATAAGCAGTTGTCCAAAAATGTCATCACAGTATTATCTACTGATGAGACATGATGTTGAAGCTAGAACACTGTATAACGAGATCCGTCGAAAGGATAACCCCCAACAACAAAGATATAAAAACTCACA
>NC_043006.1:29890086-29895086 GCF_006345805.1 Octopus sinensis | reverse complement strand
TAAACACACGCATTTGGCGATGGCTGGCATCTCGATTTCGAGCACAACTACTTTCTCATTGCTTTCTTCTATGTGGAGGTTTGTCTACCTCTGTAAATGTATATGCTTATATATATATATATATATATATATATATATATATATATATATATATATATATATATATATCGTCTGTAAAAAACATAAATCCGAAAGAAGAAGCACATTCTAAGATATAGAGCAGGATATATTAAAAATGGCGAAGCCCGGTTTATCTTAGGCTTCCCGTCCATAACCGGACCTTCTCATTATATATATATATATATTATATATATATATATATATATAATATATATATATATATATATATAATATATATATATATATATATATATATATATATTGATAGATAGATAGATAGATATATTGAGTGTGTGTATGTAGATATATATATATATATATATGTAAATATCAATATATATGTGCGTATGTGTATATGTATAAACGTATGTAAATATATATATATATATGTGTTAGTGTAATATATATATATGTATGCATGTGTATCTATAGATGTATATTATTATGTATATGTAATTTTCCGTTTCATAAATGCCACATATATCTTTGTTATCAATATGTTTAGCGTTTAACAAATTTGTTAATATCGGAGTTAATTAACAGAGATTTATTTATATCATCAACACAATTAATCTCGCCTTAACATTTCAGTATGTTGTCTTATTTTCTCAGCAACTCTGCTTTCGCCATGTTAGCACAACATCGTAGCAAACATCGATGCTTCTCACTACTTTAGAAATTAGAGTTTAGAACATAAGAAACTCTACAACATGGAATGTTTTTACCATCTTTTCAAACCCCATCACTTTCGTTATTTTGCTCCTACACGCTTTTCAATTTCCCATTTTCTTACCACGCCTGAGCCTCAAACATGAAGTGCAATTTTTTGGGGAGAACAATTACATTTATACATTATATATATATATATATATATATATATATATATAACGGGAAGCTTTATGAAAATAGACAAAAGACGAAGGCAGGTGGAAAACAAACGAACAATTGTATTAGTATGGCGCTCAGGAAATATAAATAAAACAAGTCTTTAACGTTTCGAGCCTACGCTCTTCAACAGAAAGATACACAGAGAGAAAAAAAACACACAAAGAAGGAGAGAAAAAAATATATATATATATATATATATATATTATATATATATATATATATATATATATATATATATATATATATATATATATATATATATATATAATATATATATATAGAGAGAGAGAAAGTTTACAGATAACAATCCAAAATAATAAACCGAATATATATACATATAAATTACACTTCATGTTTGAAGCTCAGATGAAGCTGTAAGATGTTACTCAGGCACTCAACTATGAATCCACTGCATCTTACAGAAGAAAAAATGAAATCCGACAATTATTTTTTCCTTTGTCATCTCATTTTTGTATATATATATATATATATATATATATATACACACACACACACACACACACACACACACATATATATATATTATATATATATATATATATATAATATATATATATATATATATATATATATCACCGTGATCACCGTGACCGACCAGGCTATCAGATGTTGCTACACATCGCTGGTCACAATGCGCTTCGCATTGTTTTCGCCTTCAAATGACACCCCCCCGCTGGCTAAGCGAGCAGGCCAACAGAAGAGAGAGTGAGAGAAAGTTGTGGCGAAAGAGTACAGCAGGGTTCGCCACCAACCCCTGCCGGAGCCTCGTGGAGCTTTAGGTGTTTTCGCTCAATAAACACTCACAACGCCCGGTCTGGGAATCGAAACCGCGATCCTACGACCGCAAATCCGCTGCCCTAACTACTGGGCCATTGCGCCTCCACACACACGCACACACACATGCACACACACACACACACACACACACACCACACACACACACACAAACACACACAAATACACACACACACATATATAATATATATATGCAAAATCTAAAGTTATGTAACAAACCGCTATATTTTTCAATGTTCGATCTTATTAAACGATCTTACGTTCGCCGAGATCGTTTGAGAGAAACAACGCGGTTTTATTTTTAACGAAAGAATAAGATTAATTTATCTGCTGAAAATATATCCGGACATGTTCTTGAACA
Source organism: Octopus sinensis (assembly GCF_006345805.1). NCBI lineage: Eukaryota > Metazoa > Mollusca > Cephalopoda > Octopoda > Octopodidae > Octopus > Octopus sinensis. The sequence continues at coordinate 29,892,901 of NC_043006.1, read as the reverse complement.
GTTGCAACTCTATCATCTAGTTCACCTTCCTGCATCCCATCACTCGTGAATACTTCTCCACTTTTCTCAGTGATGCTTTACTAACAGGCAGAGTGCACTGGGAATGCTTTCTTAAGAGGCCCAATGTCTCAGTCTTTGCGGTGCTCATTCTCATCCATGTCTTTCAGCACTTGCCAATGAACCCAATCAGTGCATATTGGAAATCATCTTCTGATGAGCCAAGTAGCAAATATCTGCCAATTGATCCTACAGCCCCCAGATTTGATACCAATTCCTCAAAGGCTGTGCATCTCATAAAAATTATGAAAAAGAGAGGTGACTATATGCACCCTTTCCCAAGTCCAACACTGACATCGAAAGGTTTCGACTTAACACCGTTTCCTTGGACAGAAGTATCTGGGAATTAGTATAGGGACTTCACAGCAACCAGAAGTTGCTCACTAACCTTAAACTTCTGCGAATTCTCCACGCATTTTTACGCCTTTTCGAGGTCTACAAAACAATCACGCACACACGTATTGTTAGGTCACTCATTGCACTGTCATTGGTTAAAACAAGGACGGCAAAAGGCTGCGTCGTAGACAAGAATGAGACAACAATATATGATATGCGTTTCCATTTATCATTTTAAATGGTTTATGCATTACATATGTACAAGTAAATTAATGTTAAAAAACATTTCTACAAGAATGTGTGTGATACTTGAAGCTTTGCAGTATGGAAGATAAATATAATGATTGGTTAATACTGTTATGTGGCATATGTACATTATTATTGTAAACAGAATAAAGTAGATAATTATATAGAAAGACGCTGGTATGCATATAAGTATATATGAATGTCTACATTACAGTACCGGATTGATTTCTTTGGCAAACATTGTATATAGAATATGGTATACAAGAACAAGTAGAAAGAAGTGAGAGCAAATTTATTGGAACAAAACGCCAGAGTTCCATATAGAGTTTACAGTAACTCGTAGGTTCGAAAATCTAGCCCTTTAGAGTTCAAGACAAAACTTCTGGAACCTTCGGAAATGCAATTTTACTCACGTCTTTTTTTTTTATGTCGCCGACGTTAATTGCTACATGCCAGCCGATACTGATCGGATGATAAAAATTTACGTGAGCGCTCATGCCTTTTATGGCCATATAATTATATAATTAGGGTGTGATTCTATACTTTGTTGATTCGTTAGCTACTGCACGCATTTTTTTTCTCTCCTTCTTTCTGTGTTTTTCTCTCTCTGTGTATCTTTCTGTTGAAGAGCGTAGGCTCGAAACGTTAAAGACTTGTTTTATTTATATTTCCTGAGCGCCATACTAATACAATTGTTCGTTTGTCTTCCACCTGCCTTCGTCTTTTGTTTATTTTCATAAAGCTTCCCGTTATATATATATGTGTGTGTGTGTGTGTGTGTAGTTAAAGCCAATCCAGTAATCTGTTGCTCTGGACTTTCCCCAGCGCGCTGCCGTCTGACAAGAATGTATGTATGTATGTATGTATGTATGTATGTATGTATGTATGTATGTATGTATGTATGTATGTATGTATGTATGTATGAAAGTGAGTGAAGTAGATGGATAGACAGATAGATATATGCCTCTGTACACGCCCACACACAGAGTGGGTGGCTTAATTTGTTTAACGAATCAGTTGATCGCTTAGACATTATGGATTGTTAATTAAAATGGGCTATAGTTTCCTGTTCGGGTGGATGAAGTGAGCTGTCTTGATGTTTATTTAATCCTAGTGAATATCCTGTCTAATGTGACATCTAGTAGAAGGGAGGCAGACAGTGGCAAGAGTTGGTTTTTCTCTTTTAAAAATATTTCTACGTTAATTTTATTTCTAATTTTTCTAGTTAATGCTGCAATTTTGATTAAACTTTTAACTAATGAAAGGAAATCTTTCCTATGAATTTTCGAATGGTTTAGAACGACGGCGACAAGAACCAGAGACAAGCCATGAAAAGAGACCCCCGCGTAGTCACGTGACTTGCTAAGATGTCAGCCAACTGTCTCCCCTATAACAAAAACTCTGCAATCTTGGGAAAAGCAAACATTAATTATTGTGGTTCAGGGAGAAATGTGTCTCGGAAGGAGACGGGATGATCTCGTCGGGAATAGCTTTAATCGAGGGTAACCTGGAACTGGATAACATGAACGATAATGAACATTAAAATAAAAAAAAAAGACTTGAGAAGATGGCGATGAGGATGAAACAACACTGAACAACAGCCACAGAGAGCGACAAACAAGAACACCAAAAACAATAGAAGTCGCTGTTATTGGGGTAACTACTACTACTACTACTACTACTACTACTACTACTACTACTACTGCTGCTGCTGCTGCTGCTGCTGCTGCTACTACTACTACTACTACTACTACTACTACTACTACTACTACTACTACTACTATTACTACTACTACAAGCCAACATATACGAGATGACTGAGAGATAAAACTAAATAAAACCGAAGTGGTTGAATACGCATAATACCAGATCGATAGCTCAGGGTCCACCAGTGGAGGGCACTTTACTTTACAGCTCAACCTTGTTTAACAGGCTATAGAATTTAAGTGCATGTAATTTGGATAAGTTATCTCTAATTGACAAATTCCAAGAATTGACCAAAGTTATTGATCACTTATTCTCCTAAGACCGTTCCTGATGTGATTAATTCTTAAGGTGTTGGGGAACACACCAAAGGATACGGTTTATTCTCAGATGCGTATCTCTGCAAAAATCACTGAAATGTCTTTAATTTAAATCGAAGCTGCATCGCAAACTCGACTTAATGCGAATTCAC
>NC_043006.1:29852586-29885086 GCF_006345805.1 Octopus sinensis | reverse complement strand
AAGGGTCGACCCTGGCGTTGTCAATGCAATTGGGAGATTGAGAAGAGTGGAACGGGGGAAGAGGGTCCTATGGACTTCGCTTGTAATTCAAACGCAGATAGTCGCATCGCAATGGGTTATGCTCATTACATTAAAGGCACAATTGACTGCGGAATACCCGACCGCTTAAGTTATAATACAATGAATGAATGTTTCTGCTAGTCGAACAACTAGAATACTAATTGTCGAAGCCATCCCAGATGCATTTACTTTCATTTTATGTTTGCTTGTTTGTGAATATGTATGACATGTATATGTGTGTCATTCATTCTGTGACCACAGAGTTACAACTTTACTATTTAGAGGAGAGAAAGTGCCAGAAATAAAGTCTACGAAGGAGCAAGATTAACCTTTTAGTCAATTTAATCAATTAAAAAAAAAAAGAAGCAGTTAGACCTGATTTCTTTCGAGTTGTTTTCGAGTTTAAATGACTTTCGTAAAACCTCACAGTTCAGAACTATGAACCTATGTAATCCTCGTAAAACACCAAAGCAAAGCAACAAAAACAAAACGAAAATAAATGATTGGATATTTGCAGCAACCTGAAACAGCTACAGAACGAAATCCTAATTTAACACAACTGGGGAATTTCCCTCATCAGCTGGTTAATGGATATCATTAAAATTTCGACACCTAATGCAGTTTCACCACTTACGTGGGTGTCAAGAAACCTTAGAGAAAAAAGTCAAACGGTGTTTGGGAATATACAAATCAAACGTTTGTATCTGGTCCACAATAACATACATATTCCAAAAATTAACATTTATAAGACAATTAAAACGTAAAATATAAATTCGCCTAAAATATGTTTCCAATGATAAAAAAAAAATTCCATCATTCTTCATACTTAATGTTCAGTGTTGTCCAAATTTCTGTCTTAGAAGTCCCAAAGCTCTTTGCAATAACAACTTCATCAAACAAATGATCAGTATTTATTACTTGTTTTCTAACCCTTTGCTTGATCTTAACTTCAGACTACTCAACACTCGGTCAAGATGTGTCTCCAAAATTTGACTACACAAAGTTGTCCGTCTGTTCAAAGTTCTACTTCCATAGATCTAGATACGAGACACAGCTTTCATAATACCTCTAAAATTCTTCAAGTTTACTCAGGAAGGGCTCTGCATTTTGAGGCACAAATTCACGGCTTTCCTTTATATTATTAGATTTAACATTTCTTCTTTGATAGAGCTAATTTGTTGAAAAGGCTGAGCTGTTCATGTACAAATTATAAATACATCTCACTAAAATAATTTTCAACGTATTGTTCTATAACAATCAGCGCTTCGATATCAATTTGCAATAAATCAACAACTGAAGACAGTTATGCACCATGTGTGCAGCACGATCAATAACAGAAAGGTCCCTTTCAAGTTTGGTTTTTAATCGGCTAAATATGTTATTGTCTTTTCTCACAAAATTTGTCCCTGTTAGGTTTTCATCTCAAATTTAGCCGTTGGTACAATTCAATTTATAATTACGGCTTCATATTTTGTTCGCGCAAGACGAAACTTTGGTTCAAAACGTTTTGAGACTAATTTTGACGAACAGTCAGGTGTGTTGGAACTCAGTTTATGAGAAATGGAATGAAAAGTAAAAGTGGATTTTTTAACTACAAAAAAAAAAAGAAAAACTGCATTTCGATTATATCTAATCGTGTAACGAAACCACATTTTGCAATTGAAATTTCAAATAATCTTCGATATCTGATCTGCCTACTTTCGCCACAAAGGGCTCTACATGATAGTGATTACATTTTATTCTGTTCTCTTATAAATTGTATTCTTGTGAGAATACTGTTGAGGCCAACAGTAGTAAGAATAACTGAAACCTAAATTCTAGGGTTTTGTAGAAAACGCTCATTTCTTTTTCATTTCTTTCGTAAATGATAACACTCTTTTCGACATTGTTAAAATATATGAAATATTTTTTAGGAGAAACATGTATGAAATATCAAAGTAAAGTGAAATATGAAATATGTATCTCAAATGGTTTATTCTGGGAGATTCTAACAGCAGGAGAAATACATTCAGCAAAATAGCAAGAAAAACAGACAGAATTGCTTGTTCATGAAACAATGAAAAAACTCATTGTTACTGAATTTAAAATGTCGTGTGTGTGTGTGTGTGTGTGTGTGTGTGCGTAAGGGAGAGGGGAAAAAGAGAGAAAGGGGCAGGTAAGTATAGTTGTCAAAATGCAGCAGTTATCCTGCAGTTCTTTGTGGCTTGGTTAAAAGACAAAAATAAAGAGAGATGTCTCGGTCGGTTGTCATCGGCAAGATGAACAAGTTCCTCTAACGATTTTGGTGAGACATCAGTTGAACTGTCCAAGCTCTGTAGTCTGCCTCTAATCTTTCGACCCCATGCAATTTCTAAGATATCGTTAATGTATTCAAAAGGTGGCTGTTGTGAAATGAGATAGTAAAGCGCTAGACTCGATTGTTTACTTTATATAGTTCAATACGTTATTACTTTCAAGCGTAAATTTCGTTTAGGTCGATTTTTTCTCTTTCAGTGTCTCTTAAAATACATGTCGATATTATATTCCTAATGTTAGCACGCCGGGAAAAATGCTTAGCGGCATTTCGTCTGTCTGCACGTTCTGAGTTCAAATTCCGCCGAGGTCAACTTTGCCTTTCATCCTTTCGGGAGTCGATAAATTAAGTACCAGTTGAACACTGGAGTCGATGTAATCAACTAGCACCCTCCTCCCAAATTTCTGGCCTTGTGCCAAAATTTGAAACCAATATTATATTCCTAAAGATCAATTGAATGTATTTCTATGTATGTCAGTGAAAAGAAATCATTATTGCATCAAATAAGGGCGATTGAGTAATAGAAATGACGGGCAGAGTTTTGTTTTTGGTTTAAATTGAAGTTGAACTTGATTTGCCTTTCATACTTCTGAGAGCGATGAAGTGCCAATGTTATTCTTAATCAGTTTCAAGCTAGAACTTAGCCAATTTCATCATCTATAGCGTCTCTTATAAATTGTACTTTTGTGAGAATACTTCTGAGGCTAGCAGTAGCAGGAATTTCTGAAACCTAAATTCTAGGGATTCTTACTCTTTTCTCTGTTTACAACCACAGGCAAAAACTTAGAAAGATAATTCTATTCCGTATTATTGAATTTGAAGATGGTGTTATATGGCATGACAATGGTAGATACGTGTTTTAAATAGTGATGAAATTAAGTGATGAGAGTCACTGAACAGAAGCTGAATTTATTGTCAGGATATGAAGAGCGGAGCTGAAGGTGTTTTATTTATTTTCGTGTCATTAAATAATTCAAGTGTCGTATTTTATTTAGTTTTTCGTCTCCTTCAACGACCACAATGAAATATTTTTATTTTCCTGAATAGAGCGGTGAATTGCAGTGATGATGAGAGACATCCAGTGAGTGAAGTAGATAAGAACAGTTAATTAAAAACTATTAACCAACTGACATTTTAAATGTCAACATTTTAAAGCAAGAAGAAGAAGAATAGTAGTAGTATGAGGTGGAGGAAGTTGCATTTTTATTTCTTGTTCAATTTATTTCTTTGAAATAAACTTCTTCAGACTCAAAACACCAGCGTTAAAACTCCTTGAGATCCGAATTCGCGTTTCGGTTTCAGTTACCATTTCCCTTCACTTTGATCACGAATGCTGTTAAGAAAGGAGGATCAACGCCACACATTCTCGTTTATCTTCTCCCGTAAGATATTCCATAGTACTCAATACTAGCAAACACTGCAAAATAACGGTAGACTTCTTGGTTCGATTCCCGACTAAAACAATTTCACTTCACCAGTGTCTTTTGGTGAGACACGAACTCACAAATATCTATTTCTCTTCTTTATAACTCCGAAGCATTAAGTCGGAAAAATTCATAGGATTCAATATATCAGTTATGATCGATACAGTTACTGTATGAGTAAATGCAACTGTAAGTTCTTTATTATTTTTATTGTTTTGTTATTGTTGCTTAACCCTTGGTCAACCCTGATCAAGCGAGTCTGTAAGCATCAGCATTTCGGTCGTGACCATCCCATATTTTTAAAATTATGTAGAGCTACAACATCTAATGGCCTTTCCTTTTTAAAGGATGGTAGGGCGTGACTTGAAGGCGATTTCGCTACTATTTCTAGCATGATGTTATTGGTGATATTGGTTGTGATAGTCGTGACGGTGCTGTTGTTTTCACTTTGGCTTTTTATTTTCTTTTTTACTGGAAGAAAGACAGACATATTTGCTGAGGTTGTTTCCGAATCTGATAAATATATAACTAGTTGTAATTTGTCGCCGTCAAATCGTGGAATAATCACTTCGCCTTCCCTCTTTATGTATTAGGATGGCATTTACAAGTTTAACTTGAACACAATTCTCTATATTTATAAAGGAGGGGGTAAAGAATTGCGACGTTCATATCTTTGTATAGAATATCAGTAGCTTTAACGAAGTGGAGTGAAATAGTTTCGAAATTAAGTGTTAGCTTGTCAGAGGATTGCCATCTAGTCTGCAAACATCATTGGTTTGTTTACTTTTAGAGGAGAGTAAATTGAACAGGGTGGTTTAACTACCCCAGTGAAATGGTTTCAAACGCATTTCAGGCCTCTCTTCAAAGCTTATTAAAATCCGTACAACCTGAAACAGACGGCAGAACAGCTCTACTCCAGATAAACCCTAAATGGGTTGTAAGTTTGTTTGATATAGCTTTCTTGTAAACAGGGGAGGGGCTATATTTTGCTAGCCAACAGTGCTGTGTCCAATTTGCTCATGAAACTTGTACCAGAAGGTCCCATAATGCAACTCTGCTTCAGTTCTATAACAATCTCATAAAAAATACATTTCTTTAAGAATCGACGTTAATACCTAAACAAATTTAAATATTGATTGTTAATATTTAATTCGGTGTAAGATGGTCAGCTAGCACGCCGTTAGCATGGCGGATAAAAAGCATCTCTGCATTTCGTGCGGTTTTTCGTTTGAAGGTTTGCCCAAACTTAAACTTAGAAGTATATAATAATACGACCGATAGTACTGGGTAATTCTAAAAGTGGACGAACTTTATACTGTACTCTATATAACATCTCTCTCTCTCTCTCTCTCTCTCTCTCTCTCTATATATATATATATCTATATATATATATATATATATATATATATATATATATATATATATATATCGATTCCTAGACCGGACGTTGTGAGTGTTTATTGAGCGAAAACACCTAAAAGCTCCACGAGGCTCCGGCAGGGTGTGGTGATCCCTGCTGTACTCTTTCACCACTCTTTCTTCTGTTGGTCTGCTCGCTTAGCCAGCGGGGTGGCGTCATTCGAAGGCTAAAACAATGCGAAGCGCATTGTGACCAGCGATGTGTAGCAACATCTGATGGTCTGGTCGGTCACGTGATATATATATAATGTAACTACACGTGGACTGTTGGCGATATTTTCCCTCCTTCTTTCTTTTCTTTTGGACTTTCCTTCGTCTTCTGTTTCCGAAGAAGAGTTTTGCTCGAAACGTAAAACAACCATCTTTTCTTTCCTTCTCTGAGCGTCTCATTAATACTTTGCATGTACTACGTTCTCGCGTTGCTTTTTCTTGATTTTTTTTCTCCGTTTTTTAAAATTATATATATATATATATTTGTTTCTTTATTACCTTCAAGGGGCTAAACACAGAGGGGACAAACAAGGACAGACAAACGGATTAAGTCGATTACATCGACCCCAGTGCGTAACTGGTACTTAATTTATCGACCCCGAAAGGATGAAAGGCAAAGTCGACCTCGGCGGATATATATATATATATATATATATATATATATATAATATATATAAGCATGTATATGTATACAAGTAGTGTCACATGACATGTAATGTTGGGAATATACATTTGCCAGCATGGGTAATATCAGGTAATATAATTATTGTACACTGGAACAATAATTATAGCTTTATCCTTTTCGAAATGCCAGTGTGTTTGTACAAAATAATGAAATGATTAATTTTGCAACTATTTATTGAATCAAATTTAAAGAAAATGAAGTCTAACATATTTCTCAAGTTATTTTTATTTACCATAAAAATATCTCATCAAAAGCAATAATAATAATTATCAATTGCAATAATGATAATGTAATACACTGATAATGTTACAGATTGGAAATTCCTTATTCGAAATTTAAAAATCCGAAAAGCCTCTGGAAAATTCCACGAAGTGCTGGGAAGCATTTGATAACATTTACCTGTAATCAAATTCCATGTTTTGCTTTTTTGCAAAAACGGTTTGTGTTTTATTGACTATATTCTCCTGTATGAATCAACGTAGATTTATAATTATTATACATTTAGTATTACGCAACGTTTCCTTTTTTTTCTCATAGTGGTGAAAGTTTAGTACCAACGATAGCCATCACATGACAGTGAACACTCCAGCTTTGAAATTAAAAACGTTTATGTGTTTGTGGCAAAAGTAAATTGTGAATCGTGTTGAAGTATTTGATATTAAAGGGAGTGGTAGATGTAGGGGCGGAAAGGGGAGTAGTAATAGTAGAAAGAGAAGGTAAAGGAGAGGAATTGTTAGTTGAAGTTCTGGCGAAGGTGTAGTTAGAGTAGTAGAGAGTGAGAGAAGGGGAGGAACAGTAATAAATGAGGTTGCATGTCGAATCAACTAATAACAAGACAGCTGATAGAGTTATAGGATATATATATATATATATGGATATATATATATATATATATATTTACAGTATACACAAACTCATATATATATATATGTGTGTGTGTGTGTGTGTGTGTGTGTATTTTGGAACAATGAATGTCGAAGCACATGAAACTATAAATATTGTATTAATAATCCGTGTGGGCAAAAAAGAGATTTCAAATCGAATATCTACACCATTTGTTTATAGCTTTATCTGCTTCGAGTTTCATAGTTCCAGATAAAAAGAATTACCTCATGTTCTCTTGAAGTCGATAAATTCCTATGACGTCAAGAATATGTGTGTGTGGGGTGGGGGTGAAAAGATAAATCACAGACCGCGCTTAAAATCCTTGAAAGCAGTTCCCCCAGCTTGACCGAAGTTCAAAGACTGAAATCAATAAAAGAAATATAGGATATATCCCATAAAAACGAAGGAGGAAAAAAAATTATCAACCCTGATGGGAATCGAACTCAGAATATTACAATTTGTAATAATGAAAACTTTTGCATACTAAGAGATGACAAGGGCGGTTGGTGACAAATGATATAAACGCCCGACGGCCATTAAATCCGCTGAAGATTTGTAACTTATTGACATAGAAAAGAAATTAATAACCGTTCTGCGTTTACTTTGATAAACACAGAATCGTCGTCGTATAGAAACATCATTTCCAGTTCCCAAGCTATCGCAGAGTAACGGCAGCATTCATATGTGTTTCCATCTCTTAATAGACTACAGCCGTTTAAAAAAGGAATAACTTTTGTATCTGCCCCTCGAGATCTGACAGTTTTGAAATCATTTCTTTATAATTAGAACGTAATAATGTCTACTGATATTTCAACCCAGTTGTAGATAGTTGCGAGTGTTTTATTATTTTAGACATTTATACTTACAAGATAAAACATATAAAGATTGTTGAATAAACTACTTAAAATATGGCTTTTGAATTTTGAGTTAAGATTCCTGATAAGGTTTAAACATTTTCCATTTTCCCTTGTGGGAAAGAGAAAAAGTTTGAGCGGAAACGATACCGAAGCTACTGACACGACAGTTTCCTTTTTCTTGGCTTTTCTGAGAAGTAAACATATGAACCATTTCTGTTATTGTTTATAAATTTGCATAAAAAAAACCCATTATGCACCACCATGTCAAATTATATTATCTTGGAAATGATAATTTTATCCTTTTATTTTATTCAAGTTCCTTATTTTTTGTTTTCTTCGCATCTTTAAATGATGCATTTCTTCATGATCTCATGCTCAATACTCCCTCTATTTATTCCTATGAGTGTACACAATTTTTCTTTTGTTTTTTTTTTAGCTAAGTATGTACACATGCATGCTAATAACAATCACTTAAATACCACATTGACCACCTAAGCAAATATATATTTTAAAATGTGTTTTATTAAAAAACAATTAATGAAATTTCACAATTAATTCCTCCAATTAAAAAAAAAATCGATTTCATCTTGAAAACCTTGTGCGTACATTTTATTCTTTTGTGCGCAAGTTGTAAAACATGTATGCATTTACAAACAAACAGCTTAGGAGGAACACTACTAGTGTCGGTCTATTCCGAAAGGTGATAAAAATCCAAAATAACTGGGAAAAGTCAATTATGAAATTGTAAAATAATCTGACAGCGCGAGAATATTCCGTTAATTTTATGTTTAACTTTAAATTATTTCTCAGTTGCTGTTTAGAAAAGAAACAAAATTCGGTCAAGGAGGTAGCCTCGATGCGGTCACCCGATCCGTTTGAAATACCAACGAAATATTCCTCAAATCACAACCTATCATTTTAAAGATGGAAAAATAATCCAAGGCATAAAATAAATGGAATGGCTATAGCTGGAATGTTTTTGATCATAAGCTTACCGACCTAGGGCTAAATAACGACAACAGAACAAAATTTTTTGAGGGTACGACAGCAAAATTTAAACATATTTGTCTTTGTTTCAATTTCTGTAAAATTCTGTTTATCCGCTTTCGATATCTTTTCGACATTTTTACTTCATTTTCGATACTCTATTCTGTCTTTTTAAGATTGAGCTTAACCTCAATCGTTGAGGCGCGAAATTATATAACGAAGCTTGCAACTATAAATCCTGCCTCAGAATATAATAAAATACAAGAGACAGATATGCTTGAATGTGGCACAAAAAGTTGGCATTTATTTACTTATTTCTTGTAACGAGCATTAAGATGAATATATCAATGAAGTAAATTAACTCCAACAACAGCAACAACAACAGCAACAACAACTAGTTGACATTTTCTCAACTTCTTTTTAAAATTTGACATTATCAAATAGACCACCCACCTTATAATTTCAACTCTTTTATTCTAACATTTATCTGGCATGTTTCATTTCTCGAAAATTTTACATTTTTTTTTATCGCAAGCGTTAACGAAACTGGACCGGAAGTAAGTCAAAAGCCGGATTGTCGGACATAAACGCTAATCATTAACAAAAATAGTTTTAAAGATAAGTTTTCCTTCATAAATAGAAGGTAATAAATAGCTTAAAGACATTCCTAACATTTTCCGTTATCTCATTCACTTTTGGTTAGCCGAGTTTTGCAAACAATGGTGGCTACTTTTTAAAATCATCGCATTCTTCTGTGAATACTTTATTTTTATACTGATGCAGAAAAGAAAAATAACATAAAGGTTATATAAATATATGTAGATATGCAGACAGATGGTACGAGAAATTACGCTCGCGCGCACGTATACACGCACGCACGCGCGCACACACACACACACATAAAAGGATAGATGAGCTCATAGATAAAGATTATATAAGCATCTTGAAAAAGATAAATATATAGATTGTCGGAGTGATACATACATTCACCCATCCATCCAGCCCTCCAAACATACACACATGCATACAGAAATAGATACATACATTCATATAAAAATATACACATGCATGCATTACAATACATACACACATACATAAAATACATGCACACACATACACACACACACATACATACATACAATACACACACATACATACATACATACAAAAATGACTCGTAAAATATAAACCTCAATAGGAAAGTGGTTGTTAACAGATGTAGTTGGTCTTAAGTGACTAATTCTGGCAAAAAAAGCAGGACTAGTCAAACTCGAATTGTGTATCCCCTACCCACACAGAGACACTCATATTCACAAACACTCACACATACACACAAAAATACACACACATACACACACCAATACAATTCATTAAAATTAGAAACAATTGGGAAATCATCAGCAATACACCAGATCTCATCGCTGTTTCGGTTATTTAAATAAATCTTTAGCTGGCTGGACGCTTCTATATTGGAGCGTTGCGATGTGCTATACAATACGTCCTTCTGTTCTGCTAGCCTACCTCTACCTTAACCACGAACCTACTCTCTTATCCAAGAAAAAAATCACATTGTTCCCTCTACTTCACGTCCCATCAAAATCCCCGCTCAAAATGCAGACCCCTCAAAATCCCTGCTCACAGCCACCACTGTTCTCCATCCAACTCCCTTACATTCTTCTATCAACTTTACATACTTTACCGCCTTCTTGTCTCCCACTTCCATCTATCTATCTATCTATCTATCTATCTATCTATCTATCTATCTATCTATCTATCTATCTATCTATCTATCTATCTAATCTATCTATCTATCTATCTATCTATCTATCTATCATCTATCTATCTATCTATCTATATCTATCTATCTATCTATCTATCTATCTATCTTCTATCTATCTATCTATCTATCTATCTATCTGTCTGTCTGTCTGTCTGTCTGTCTGTCTGTCTGTCTGTCTGTCTGTCTGCCTGCCTGTCTGTCTGTCTGCCTGCCTGCCTGCCTGCCTGTCTGTCTGTCTGTCTGTCTGTCTGTCTGCCTCTCTGTCTCTATCTGTCTCTATCTATCTATATCTATCTGTCTATATCTGTTTGACGAAACAATAGACCATATCGTTTCGAGATATCCTGCGCTGACACCAACCGAATATAAGTCGATAGGGTGGGACAGTATCCACATTGAAAATATATTAAAACTACAAAATCGGTTCTACTATTTACTGGTATGACCATCATCCTGAGCCAGTTGTCGAAAGTAAAAATGTCACTATCCTCTGAGATTTTCCAGTCAACACCGACAGAACGATCCAGGCTAATCGACCAGACATAATTATTAAAGACAGGGAAGAAAATACTTGTAGGCTAATAGTTGTAAGTGTTCCCACTGATAAAAATATATCGGTAAAGGAATCTGACAAATTAAGTAAATAGAAGGACCTGGAAATTGAAATACAAAAGTTGTGGCATCTTAAAGCAAGAACTGTTCCTGTTATTGTAGGTGCTCTAATTATGATAAAAAGGAGCTAAGAAATATCTAGACAACATCCCAGGAGAACCATATCTCAGAAAAAAAAATCATGCTGACAAGTACTACCCAAATCCTTAGAAAAATCCTATCAATTTAAATATCTGTTTTGTATTACATGAAGATATTTCGCTACTGTCCCTACCACTCCCCCCAAAACTTTCATACTGTAACTTCTCTTATCCGGCACTCGCCCTAGGACGCAGGGTGGCTCTCAAGGCTTCTGATCTTAACTGATTGGAAGTGTTATCATGTACATTGTTTTGTCTTGGTATAAAAGATGGACTACTGCAAATATTCTTCCCAATACCACAGATTTGCTTGACCGTAACCAGTTGAGCATGTTCCTTAGTGGATGACGATATGTGCATCTCTGATCACGAGCAAAAGTAGTGGGAGAGCATCATAGCCATGTGTTGAGAGGAATTCTTTGGAGTTTGAATAATTCACCTCTGGAAACATTGGTGTTTCTTTCAACATCCTTAAGCAACTCTAATTCAAGGACCAGAATAAAATTCTAACTGGGCCCCATCTGCAATGTCATGTGTTGTTTATCTTGATATGTGATCACCATGTCGCGCACATATGGTTGTGATGCATATGCCTGGTATATCTTTGTCAGATGGGTAGTCATGATGGGTACACTGGGCTTTGTATATTTTACCCCAGTCTCACTTTGATGGTATATTAAATAAAATAATAATTTCTTCTATAAGACAAGAAGTTAGAAAACAATAGACCAGATATTACGATCACAGATAAGGAAAAGCGAAGTTGTTTACTTATTGACTCATCATACTCATTTGATTCCAGGATCGTAAAGAAAGAGGAAGAAAAACAAATACAATCCTTTAAAATTTGAAATAGGAAGAATTTGGAGCATGTGAACAGTAAAAGTGGTGCCTATAATAATTGGGAACAGTAACCCAAGATATAGACAAATGGCTGAAGGAGATTGAAATAGAATGTCTGGTAGAGCTCCTACAGAAAGTTTGTCACTTAGCAACAGCAAGGATTATCAGAAAGGTCCTTGATATCTAAGAAAATTGGTTGTGACCCAGTATCAAGGACATTGATTCTGAATGTAAAACATTCATGCATACTCGCTCAGAAAAAAAACTCAGAAAAACTGTTTACTTATAGACACTGCAGTCCCTTCTGACCAAAATATTGTCCAAAAAGAAGTGGAGAATTTGTCAGCAAATATCCAATGAAATAAACTACCACCAGCAATCTGGATACCCAACGCATTATACACACAGCACACAATACAAACACTAATGCAACAAAAGACTGCACCACACCTCAAACATAAAAGAAAGAAAAGAAACTGACGCAATACAATACCGGGAAGTTTTGCACACTCTCAACAACACACACACACACACCATTCAACACGGTAGCAGGTGACGACGTAGAAATTTACCTGAAACTAACAACAACAAAGACGACGACAATAATAATATAGAAAAAAATGCACAAGTTAAATAGGCCGTTAGATTAATTGGAATAATAGAAATGGAGGCAAGTGACAAGCAGATAATTAAAAAAGATATAATTGTTGGCTACGAAACTAGTAAACAAACAAGAGACCCCAACCACCCATGTAGGGAAGAGCGACAAGCGTTAAAGATGGCAGCACAATAGAATATATAATGTCTTATGACGTCATAGGGAAGAATATTTGCCATTTTGAAACGTTTCTTCTGTGTCATAGCCAGCAAAGATGACGTGTTTGAGTTTCAGGTAATTTATAAATTATTGTGAAGTTGGATTAACTATCTCAGTTGGCAACGTGGGAGTTCTCAGATACTTTATAATAGCCCTAAAAACGAAAGCATTCTGTGCAGATGATACTGTCTTGTAGTGGAGGTGGCGAGAAAGGACGGGAGGGGGGGAGAAGGAGGAAGAAGGAAGAATAATGAGTTCAACTATTTCAATACTGGAAGAAATAGAATAAGTGCATAAATCTTTGGGGTTTGAGGGAGGACGTGTGTGTGTGTATGTGTGTGTGTGTGTGTGTGTGTGTGGTGTGTGTGTGGTGTGTGTGTGTGTGTGTGTGTATGTATGTATGTATATTATATATATATATATATATATATATATATATATATACAGAGAGAGAGAGAGAGAGAGAGAGATGTAGATTATATGAGGGAATGCGTGGGGAAAAGAAATAAAAAGAAAGAGGGAGTGAAGGAGTATATATGTGTGTGTGTAAATAACTCTCTCTCTCTCTCTCTCTCCACACACACACACACACACGCACACACACACGCACACACACACACACACACACACACACACATATATATATATATATACACACACATGCATCAATTACTCGGTCAAAAAACTCCTTTTAGCCATATAAGAACGCCGCACAAAAGTAGTTTTATTCACTTTACGTTTATTTATTCGAGACAAGGTCAAATTAATATGGTACCAAAAAGTTTCGTCGCACTTCTGCGACCAACTATTATTACTGAATTGTTGTGTAATTGAATGAATGTTTTTTTCTATACAAATGCTATATTCCTCATCCGCAAAGAAAAAAACAAGAGAAGACACGGGTATTTCTAAGAATGTGGGAAGAGATTATAAAAGCTTAAATATATAAAAATAATAAAATAAATATATACAAATTATAAAAATAATTTTTAGAATATACAGTACAGTACTGTTTTTACTTCGCAGATTTTTACCTATCGCGGGGGCTTTTGGAACGTAATACCCGCGATAAACGATAACCGAGGGATTACTGTTAACTTGCAGGAGATTTGATCGAAGCTGAGCAATAAAGTACAGAGTGAGAGAAGAAAATAGAAAATCCTATGAAGAAATAAGATATGAGACCCCCTCGTTGAGTAATTATCGCTTGCGAGGTTCTGCTATGAAACATATGTAGCCTGGATTTTACCCGCTCCATTCCTTCAATTTAGATTTTTCTTTGCTAACCGTGAACAATAGAATAACCTTTTTTCAGTTTATTGAACTTTGATATGGGAAGAACTTACAACTGTCTACGCCAACAAAACTATTCTTCCTGAAAGTTGTTTTTTATTCTTTCTACGGACTGCTCGAAACTTACTAACTTCCTTCACCTGGATCTTTGGAGCTTACATTTACATATCATTATATATATATATATATATATATATAAATCAAAATAAAAACATGATGCCAAGGATTCAGCGGTACATATGTTTCGGACCTTTATTAGACGGATTTATAACAATGCATAATGTGTGTCTATGGCCTTCTTCAGCCGCGTACAATTACTACTTCAAGGACATGTATTACATTATAAGTTTTACGTTGGGGATGCAAATCTTCACAGTCGCGACTGTGAAGATTTGCATCCCCAACGTAAAACTTATAATGTAATACATGTCCTTGAAGTAGTAATTGTACGCGGCTGAAGAGGCCATAGACACACATTATGCATTGTTATAAATCCGTCTAATAAAGGTCCGAAACATATGTACCGCTGAATCCTTGCCATCATGTTTTTATTTTGATTAATATACTCTACCACCTACACCACTAAATGGTATATACAGGTGCTTGCAATTATCAAGTATTCACCCTGAATTTATATATATATATATATAATATATATTATATATATATATATATATATATATATATATAATATATATATATGTATGTATGTATGTATGTATGTATGTATGTATATATGTGTGTGTGTGTGTGTGTGTGTGTGTGTGTGTATAGGCCGTATAGACCAATTATGTTGTATAATTAACTGTAAAAATGAAACTAAAATGATAAACTATGAAGATGTACCAGTCTCCGTATTCTTTGTAATTGTTCTGGATTTATGACTGGTTCTGCTCGTTTCAGCGAAATTTCGAAATGTAAAAGATCCTTTTCTACTCTAGGCACAAGGCCTGAAGTTTTCGGGGGGGGGGCAGTCGATTAGACCGGTCCCAGTACGCAACTGCTACTTAATTTGTTGACCTCGGTGGAATTTGAACTCAGAACATAAAGGCTAACGTTTCTTATTTCTTTATTGCCCACAAGGGGTTAAACATAGAGGGGCAAACAAGGACAGATAAAGGGATTAAGTCGATTTCATTGACTCCAGTGCGTAACTGGTACTTAATTTATCGACCCCGAAATTTAAACTCAGAACGTAAAAACAGGCGAAATACCGCCTTCGAAATGTAAAATATTGCAAATGATTTTGTGTTCGCCTTTGCGTATTTAAAAAAAAAAATTGTACGTTTAAAGATTGTCTGTAAAAATAAACAAGATTACTAAGTAATAAAAAAGCAATAAAATGGAAAAAATTCCAAAGATTATGAAATTCTAACACTGTTAGACATGTAATGCTCTTATGCATTGGCAGAAGCATGGCAATTGTTTTGTGTTACTTAAGGGTGGGTTACTTGAAGACAGTGATTTAGCACAAGTGTTGAGGGTAGAATTGCAGACTTATTACTGAGGGGCTTTTGAGCCGAGTGAAGTAAAAGTGAAGAATCGAGAGTAAAGTAAATCCCAAAGTGAAGGAATGGAAATAAGGAATAGCTGTATAGAGGGAACAGGAGGAATCGAAGTGTGTTTAATATTTATTATTTATTTTATTCACCTTCCTCTGATATTTTATCGCAAAATGAATCGATTGTACGAATCCCCTGTAATATTCAACTTTTCAAAATTCCACTGGAAAGTGTATGATCAGAGTGAATTCGAACACCCGGCGTGTAATTTACAGCTTTACAATTTTGCAATTTACAATTCACTTTCAGTTTAGTTCCAATTTCAATCAGCCAACACATAAACCTCCCATTCACACATTTCCTCGGTCATTACGGTAAAATGCACGATTTTTTTCTAATTTCTTTTCACTTCTTTTCATCATCAGCTTTTCGTATCCTCACACATTTTTCTGCATACAAGTCGACATAGTTTGTAGAGTAAACATGCTGTGTAGACATTCAAACATTATTCACTACCTTTTCAAATCTTGTAGCATTTCACATGGAATATTTCCCCTTCTAAAGTCGTATTAGAACTATCTTTTGTGGCTGAAAATTTTGGTCGCAAAAGTTCGACTTCTATACCAGGAAATAAGGCATAATATTCTGGTCAACGCACCACTTACATTGCATTTCACATCCCATTTCATGACTGGAAACGTGTACCAGATGTGAGGTGTCAGCTGTTATAATTAAAAAAATAACACTCTCTCTCTGGTATTGAGTGCTGTCTTACTCTTCCACTTGTGGTGTGTGTGTGTGTGTGTGTGTGTGTGTGTGTGTGTGTGTGTGTGTGTATACATGGTTATTGTTCATATTGCTGCTCAATCAGGGGTTGACCTGGAGGAGGTAAACGAATACCATTAAGCTTATGTAAACTGGGGAACCGCGGTAGTATTTTCAGGGTCCATGAAAAAGATTTAGCTTTCGGTGTATTTATTGCAAGAAACAGCGAAGTTTCTTTCACAAACATTTTACATAGTTCAACTTACACGAGTTATTGTGTGAAGAACAAAATAGGAATTTAGAAAAGAAGGTCTATAAAACTAGTTTTTAAACTTTGAATTGCTATGGGGGTCCACCAGAACAGAATAGGAATAAAGGGGTCCATAGATAAAAAATGGTTGAGAACCACTGAGTAGAAGATCTTATTTTTTTGGCGTGCTAAATACTAAATAGATTGATGTAGCAAAGTGAAAATGTGAAGGTGATGAAGATAGCGGAGACAAAATACGAACCCTCGACTCATCTGCTGGTGATGCCAGTACTCTAACCATTCGCCCAGCTGCGACTCTCAGACAATACATACACGCGCACGCACACACACATGCATGCACACACACACACACACACACACACACACACACACTGTCTGATTCACATCTGCCATTATTATCTTCTAGAACTAATCTTCCACACGCCACCCTCTCCGCCGCTCTATCATAACTATTATGTGTTTATGTATGTTTGATCTTTCACATAAACCTAGTTTTTTTTGTTTTGTTTTATTCTTCTGTCTTTCTCGCTGCATTTTTGTTTCGATGGCTCGGCCTGACACACTTAATTCCAAACAACGTCCAACCCCCCAACCACGCATCTCTTTACCACTTTTTGCACTCCACAACTCCCAACATCACAACAGAAACCATCACCATCACCACCACCACAACCACCACCAGAAATACACTCATCACGACCATCATCACAACTGCCATCACCACTGTCGTCGTTGTTATCATCACCTCTTTCCACCACCACCACCACCACCACCATCATCATCACCACCACCACCTCCACCACCATCACCACCACCACCACCACCACCATCATCATCATCATCATCTTCATCATCATCTTCATCATCATCATCATCATCATCATCATCATCACCATCACCATCATCACCATCATCATCATCATCATCATCATCATCATCATCATCATCATCAACAACAACAGGTCTATCCAAATCGTCAATGTCAGCAGCCCATACGAAACATTGGTCGGGTAAAAGTTGTTTCGAAACGGCATCTTCTGCCACCCGCCTCCAACTCCATTCCTTGCCAATTTCATGCACTCCATAATTCGAGACACACTGGTTGAAAAATTAATTCTTCTCTGAGAATGGCAAGATTATCACTGACTGCCTGTCTGTCAGTCAGTTTGTATTATGTATGTGAGTATTAAGTATGAGCATGCGTGTGTGTGTGTGTGTATGTGTGTGTGTGTGCGCGCGTGTGTGTGTGCGTGCGTGTGTGTGCGTGTGTGTGTGTGTGTGTGTGTGTGTGTGTGTGTCCGCGTGTGATATGTAGAATACCGACTACATCTGCGGCGGTCGGCCAGTTTCCTGATGTTACCTTCATTCTTTTTTTTTTTTCCCACTGATTTCCCACCGTGTCTTCTTGCTATCTGGACGCAGCAACCAGCATCATCTCTTCTCTCTCGCCATATGTTTTACATTAAATTCCATTTCCTGATGCCGACCACAACGACATCATCATCATCATCATCGCTCATCTTTTCCTTTTCTCTTCCTACCACTTCTCTTTACAGCCACTCGCTGTTGTTATCCCCTGCTTTATCTCCCACGTGTATATACGTGCATGTACACAGCTTGCACACACACACACACACACACACACACACACACACACACACACACACACACACAACACACACACACACACACACACACGCACGCACACACACACACGCTCGCTCGTATATGTATGTATGCGTGTGTGTATATATATGTATGCGTATATAAATGTGTGTGTGTGTGTGTGTGTGTGTATGTATGAATATATATTTATATATGCTCATACTTATTCGAACATGTAATTTAGACATATATATATATATATATGGGTGGATTTGTATATATGTACATATATTACATGCAAACGTGTATACATACATTTATATATATATATAAATATATATCTAAGTATTTATACATATTCAGGCATCATACACACGTACATTACATACATACATACACACATATATACATACAGATAAATAATGAATATCAATATATTAAGAAACTTTTTGCTGTGCTTAAATTATCATATCCCTATTTCACTTACCTGACTCCCATTGTTGCATCTCTTTCTCATTCCTATTTCCTTCCCTACACCTCGATTCTCTTTCTGTTTAATGTCTCCGACTACACACACACACACCACACACACACACACACACACACACACACACACACACACACACACACGCATCAACAGTCACACACGCATCAACAGTCACACACGCATCAACAGTCACACATATACCCGTACATCTACACATAATCAAAGTCCTCCCACTTTTCAATGCCAGGAATAATATGTTGCCCCTTCCCCGTGTTAATTACTGGTGAAGCTGAACATATTATTCTAGATAGAAAAAGTAATGAGATGGGTTCAGTCCGGTGTAATCTGTTGGCTTAGGGACCGTGTCAGCCCCTAGAGTAATGAGATTCAGATTTCAGGGGCAAAAAAGACAAAAGTGTAATTAATTCTCCGCTGCAAGATGTCGACTGAGGAGAATTCAACGCTTCAGGCTCTGGTCTTTAAAAATACGAAAAAAAAAAATGTGTGTGTGTAAGAAAGGGAGAGAGGAAGAGTGAGAGGAGAAAGGGTTAAGAAAAGTGAATGTTGGTTTATGGTTCCGCATATCTCATCCAAAATGTGGCATGAGGGTGATTTGGCTACATTTTCTAGAAGGTTTAATGACCACAGTGATGCTTCTTGTTATTGCTATTCAGTTCAAGACTCTCATGCACATATACACACATAAGCATGCATACATACATACAGATACAGACAGACAGATAGACACACACACACACACACCACACACACACCACACACACACACAAATGATGGGGTTCGGGATCTATTCAATTTGACGGCCAGATTGAAAAAAATTGTTTTTAACTAAACACTTTGAAACTTCAGATACTGGTAGAATGTGTCACATAGGACAGGGTTTACTCGTAATGTTTTTGACAAAATTTTGTATTTTAGAAGTTATTTCGTGTTAAAGTTTTCGTATTTGAGTAATTTTAACCAATCAATGACCTGTATTCAGCTGAAGAATTTTACTGCTGCTGTTTGTGAACAACTTCCGGGTCCGTTACATACACACACACACATTAATAATAGGCAGAAGTTACAGAGTGACAATGGCCAAATTCGTGTTTGATATGTGTCAATGATATACATATATAGCGATAATATATACACATACATATATGTGTAAAAAAAATCTCATTACGCAGTTTTTGATGATAGGTTTGCTGTATCAGGGTTGATTTGAGGCTAAATAATAACAAAATTATGTTCCTTAGTGAAAATCGTGCGGGTGAAAAGATCAATGGGGATGGGGGTTGAAATTTCCGAGGCTTCCACCTCACCTCACTCCGTTTTTCGGAACCCAAAAGGGTTTTGTAACATATATTCAAGAACAACAGATCTTCAAGTATCTACAGCTTGAAAGGTGGAAAACGTTGACAGACAACGATTGTAGGCTGTGCAAAACTAAGACTAAAGGCATCAGCCACATTGTTTCCAACTGCGAGAGAATGTCTTCCAAATATTATCTTCTCATGAAGCCTGATGCGATGACCAGAACAGTCAGGAACAGGGTAACAATAGAAAAAAACCCCTACAGACGAAGTTGACTTTATTGAGACTAATGGTTCAAAAGAATATTTGTTGAACTTCGAAATAAAAGACCCGTCAAATTAAAACACAGCTGGCCAGATATTATGGTGTGTGACCACAAGGAAAAGATATGTTCTATTGTGGAAATCTGCTGTCCTCTGGACACCAATGTAGTTAGAAAAATAGAAGAGAAAGAGGACATCTATGGATCTTGATACACTTTTAGTGTCATACCTATTATTATTGGAGCAACAGGGTACATACCAAGCCGTCTGGGGCACAGTATGGCTGAACTTATTATCATGGGGTGAGAACGCAACCCCTTGATTCATACGCTGCAAATGATCACGATATCTGGGGCCATTAAAATCTGCAAGACCTTAAGATTTAAAGCATGATAAACAAAGCAAGATGCCTTCCACCAGAATCTCGCTACCAAGCAGTTGCCCGGTCAAAATTTATTCTAAAGGAGAAAGCGAACACATAGTGCAAAGATTGAAGACTGGATAATGTTTGGAACAAACAAGATAAAGTATAGACTGTCATACAGGTCAGCTGCTCTGTTGATGTGAATATCGTTTCGAAAATCAAAAGCAAAGAGGATAACAACGGATAGCTGCTTCGAAACATCGAGCTCCTATATCTACATTATAAATTCACATTTAGGCAAATAATAAGTTGTGCATTTAATTTTGCGAGTAAAAACCCAAGCAACAATCGGGATAAGCTCGGGTTTTCAGAACAAAGGAATCAACCAACTTAACCCTTATATTAGAAATACAATTTGTAAGCAGAAAAATAAAAATGTGAATTTGTTTTTGCCTACATTCCAACTATGAAGCTTTGTACCTTTGTTAACAGCCAGCTCCTACCTTACAGGAAAACTTCAAATAATTAAAAATAAAAGAGAAGACGCATACACATACATATTTACATATATATATTTACAAACACCCGCGCACACACACACACACGCAAGGTTAAAAGCCACACTCAATGCGGACTTTTAAGTTAGCTCCTGTGGAGGGCTATTTGGGCTTTCAGCCCAAAACTGAAGAGAGCAATAGTAAAACATTTATCTCAGATTTATGTCACAGAGTATCACAATTGGAGAATTTTGCATCACTGTGACATTTGGCGATCATTGTAAAGCAGCAGGATGAACAATATTCTTTGTTGACGGATAGAATGTTGCGTTTATTATTGTAGGTAATAGAGATAACTGTCACAAAGTGTGGGTATTAAATCCAAAAAGCTGACACAGAATGTTGCGTTTATTATTATAGCTAAGGGAGGGAATTCTTGTAAACCATTTAAAACCTCTCACGGTTGCTTTACCTGCTAGAAATAGCAACCCAAATGCTCTTACTTCCGATCCCAGTGCTGGATGTTCAAGAACCAAATGACGGTCAGATTTTCAATCTTGGGATCATCCTGATTCCAATAAGGTATAATATTAGCGTGTCTGACAGGTTTTGATCGCGGGTCTTTCGTGCATTGATATGAACGTCAACTAAGTTGAAGTGTCGATTGGCTGTGTGACATTGCAACAGTGTTCCCCGTGCTGTTGTGCTTGTTTCACTTCAGATCAGCCTTGATCAAGCAGATCTATTATAATAAGCATCCCTCATGCGATCTTCGTGCCTTTTTTCAAGACATAAGACATGCAGAATTACAGCAGCCAACGCTTCCTTCCTTTCTCAGAACAATAGTGTATGATTTGAGGAATATTTAGCTTCTATTTTTAAAACTTCAAGCAACATACGATGGGGTGCTGAAAAGCTCCTGGCTTTGGGTAAAAGAAAATACAGGATGGTCAGTTAACTGATTTTATTCACCATATTCCCCTCTCAGATTCACACACTTATTGCAGTGGTCCTTCAGTTTTTCTAAGCCCTGTAAAAGAACTTGGAAGGGTGGACCTCTGACTAGGTCTTACGCGATACCCTTAAAACCAGCAACTTTGCAGCATCTCCTCGTATATATGTTCCCTTATTGCTGCTATTTAACTTCAATTTTTCCCTGATCGAATAAATTTAAGATGATTGATGCTATAACCTTGACAATCTGATCTTTTTGAAAAGCAGGACGTTATTATGCAATATATCCTTTTAAAAGATGGTAACGTGTAATTTAAGAAAACTTTGGCTGATATTTCTAGTCGGTCTAGTAACTACATAGTGGTTCTCTTGTGTTGCTTAGCTTCTGGTCATCCGTCCTTGCGTTGAGTCGTCTTCATATTCTTACTTACTATTTGTAATAATGCCAGTATTAACTGGGATAACGTTGTTTAATCCCAAGTCAGTACTGACCAAGCAGATTTATAATTTAAAGGAATTCCAGCTATGACCATCACCAATTTTTCATAGATTATGAAAGGTAGACTACATCAAACTGCCCCCTTTATTTAAGATACTAAAGTGTGATTTGGTGGAGTTTCGGTCTCTGTTTCTGGTTAGAGTTATTGTTGTTGCTAGTTGAAATGGTATGGAAACTTTTCAATCATTTGAAGACATCAAAATTGAAGTGTAGTACTAAAGTGTCGTCTTGCATGCACGGCTTTGTCAAGTGAAGATAGTATCTCCTGGGAAACTCAAGCCCCTTGATAACTTATACTCTAGCATCAATATTGATTATATATTTCCTTTGCCCACTTGATCTGATAAAGGCGTAATAAAAGGTGTTGTTATCACACCTAACTTACAGAACGATTTCATCCTTGCTTCTTGAATAAAAAATTACTTAACAAGTTCTGACCGGAATCTTTCCATTCGAAAATAGCATAGATTTTGCAATATGTGTGATTGTGCGTGTTATTACAAACATTGTGAAACTGTTTGCACGAATTATTTGGTTTCCCCATGAAGGTGTATGATGACGCGGAACTATGAAACATCGTAATTTTCATTTGTTTACTTTGAATGGAGGTTTTTATAGAGACGAGGGACTGCTAAATGCGCATAATATGAATGACCTTCAGTTAGACTAAGAAAAGGTCTAAAGCTCTTTACTGTTTTAGTTTTAAGAATCACAGTTGATAGCATTCTTAATATTGTTAATTATTTAAATATCGTTTCATACTTAGGCATGAATAAACCCTGCAGTTAGAGAAAAGCTAACAAGGAATTATTTCATATAAACAAGAATTCCAGTTACCACCCCATTATTTTTGTAAATCACATTTTAAATATTATCTCTTAAATATCAATGGATGAGGGAGACTCATCTTTTAGCGTTTCGCATTATAACGAGGCTTTACTTAATAACAATTTTTCTGATAAAACAAAATATACTATGCTCTATTCTCCTAAGTGTAAGAATATATCAAAAATATCCTGCAATGTGATTCAACTTTCAATTTTAATGCAAGAACAAATATCGCCAGGGAATTTCTAAATTTAGTTTCATTTTAGTTTTCATCAAACCATAAACATATCATTTTCAGAATCGAAGTTAAAATTTGGCCATTTCAACTAAAAAAAGACTCTCCGACAATAATAATAAAACATCTTTTCCTAACTGTAATTGTATTGTTCCGAAAAACTCTACACAGAACAATAATTACCTTTCGAAATCATTGCTTTATTGCACAAACTCTCAGATAATAAATAGCATTGTATTTATACTGGATTAGGTGAGAAAAAATCCTTCTTTACCTTTTCCGCTTAATTTCTCTATATTCTTGTCCCTAAACAGCATAATCCCATTTACCACTTTCATTTTTAATATTGTGTGCCAAGGTTATGTCAAACATTAAAAAATCAATTGGTTTCAGTTTTTGGTACAAGGTCATCTGTTTTTAGGGAACGAGTTTGTCAATTGCATCGACTTCAATACTTGATTGGTACTTTACTTTATCGACACCGAAAGCTTGAAAAGCAAAGTTTACCATGGCAGAGTTTGAACTCAGAATGTAAAGGACCGGAAGAAATATTACAAACACTTCTTCCGATGCTCTAACGATTCGGCCAGCTCGCAACACTTCCGTCCATATTGAAATATTTCCATTTCATCTGCTGAAACGACTGTCATATTTTCTATTTTTTTTATATCTTCATCTGAAGATCAACAACTAGAAACTTGGAGCAATGATTTTTGAAGTTTTAGCTGCCAATAACCAGTAACACATTATTTTCAGTATTGAGTACTGTATTTTCTCCTTAAGTACCACCCATATATTTACATACACATACATATATATATATATATATATATTATATATATATATATATATATATATATATATATATATATATATATATATATATATATGTACACACACGCACACATTCAATTTTGTCAAAGCAGATGACTAGTTTCGGCAAGAAAAATGTCCCAAGCCGACATTTAATGATATTTAATATTTTTCATAACAGTCTCTTAGGCGGCATTGATTTCTATATAAATAAGACAGTTCTCGCAGAGAACAGGCAAATCTGTAACCAAGATGTATCTGGTTTATCGTTTAAATTCCGAATTTCAGACGGTTCTGCAAAGGAGATGAATATTTTCTGTCATAATAAATAATAACTTTCTTCTTATGGAAACGTATAATTTCTTTTATCTACCAAGTCTTTTGGACAAACATATGTGTACCGTATTTTGCTGATGATAAAAGACGGAAGATGATTAAAGATATAATGTGTGTTTGTTATCTCCACCAGATTCACTGGGATGCAGATAAGAAGCAGAAGCAGTGTCGCTTTAGACACGTAACTTTTCAACTTCCAATAAATTAAGTCAGTTGCGCAAAACGCCAAACTCTTCCTAATAATATCACCCCAACTTGTTTATCTTTAAACAGAGGTTGGGTTATTTTTAGTGTTTTTATTTAGGAGGAACCCTCTTTTTTTTATTTTAGTTTTTATTATTAATTCTCTACCAGAGATCCTCAAAACATCTCAACTATGGGTTGGGTTTCTTTAAAGTTGATATTATTATCACCGTCCAAAAATATTAAAATCAAAAACAAACTCGAAACTAAAATGTCTTATATTTCTAAGACACCCCACCCCAACACACACACACAACACACACACACACACCACACACACACACACCACACACACACACACATGCGCGCGCATCTATAATCCGAGTGTGTGCCTCTATGTGTTTATCTTTTACTTGTCTCACTCATTTGATTACGGCCATGCTGGGACACCACCTACAAGAATTTTAGCCGAACGAATCAAGCTCAATACTGAATATTTTTAAAGCTTGATACTTATTCTATCGGTGTCTTTAGCCGAAACGTTAAGTCATGAAGATTTAAACACACAAACACCGGTTGTCAAGCAGTGGTGGGTGACACAGACACAAATACACACACATGTACGCACACAAGCATACACACATATACATACACGACGGGCTTTCAGTTTCCATCTGCCAAATCCAGTTCCCGTCTGCCCAAGGCCATAGTAGAAGACACTTGCTCAAGATGCCGCGCAGTGGGACTGAACCCGGAACCATGTGGTTGGAGAGCAAGCATCCTACCACACAGTTTGTAGCCATCTTTTGTTGTTGGAGGATGTACCTTCTGTTTCATCATTCGTGTTTATAAAACAAAAAAAAAATGTGGTTCAATAAAAGTGGCATGCAAAACGGATGTGTGTATAATGACGGTATATAAATATATATGTGTCTATAATGATGATATATAAATATGTTGGGCGAGATTTAGTTACTGCTGTGCTTCATATTTCACTACTGCACTTAACTGGGACGAGATAAAAAGGATTTAGACTTTTGGTGATCTTTTATTTAATTTCCGAACCGCACTCAGCAGACATCAGTTAAACAATGTCAGGAATTTCTCACAGATCCTGTTAATTCTTTCCCTCTCAACCCGAACCCCACCAGCAAAAAGAAACGACAAATACAGAACAACAAAAACCACCACCACCAAAAACAACAACACCAACAACAGTAACAGAATATTCTTCTCGTTCTGTCTGTCTCCTCTCGTTGCTTCTATTTTAATGTGAGATGGGTTGGAAAAGTAGAAATTTAACTCGGGTATGTCAATCGTTAGTTGCAATAACATTTGCGGGTAAAAAGAGAAAAAATAATGTAAAAAAAAGTGAAAAGGAAACACAGTAGCGATAAAGAGTCCCTAAGGCTTAATTTGATATCGGAAACAATACTTACTAAATGAAATGGTACAAATGAGATTCTTACAGCATCGAAATGTTCTTAGACTGTGTTTGTTTTTAATTTATTTTTCTTATCCAAAGAAAAAAAAAAAGATAGTATTTATAGTCAGTTGTTGAAATTTTGGCAGATTAAGCTTTTTTTATGAGAATTTAACTGAAAAAAAAAATCAAAGAAAAACAGAAAAATGATAAGACGATTAGAGTTTAGTTGCACAATGGACATAACCAAGTGTCTTATTGCTCTGTTTTCTATGGAAAACAATTATTCAAGATACGAAAGCACACATCATCACTTCATCCAAAATTTCACTGTCATGTATTAAAGGGGCGCGCGTGCACGTGTATATGTGTGTGTGTGTATATATGTATGTATGTATGCATGTATCTATCTGTCTGTCTGTCTGTCTATCTGTTTATCTGTCTATCTATCTGTCTATCTGTCTATCTGTTTATCTGCCTGTCTGTCTGTCTAGCTATCCCTTTTATCTTTTCTTTTATCTTTTACTATTAATAGTTTCAGTTCGAGAGCTGTGGCCATGTTGGGAGCTCCGCCGTTAGCTTTGCCGTTCTACTAGAAACCTCCTCTGATATCTGGCATTTGGTGTATGAAGGCATTTGGTGATACTATCTTCATCTGCATTTCCCGCTGCGAGTTAGATCCATCCGAAACTCTTGAATGGAAGAGTTCCAGTTTTGTTTTGAAAACTCCCATATCTACCCAAGTCGGTCTCTCAGGCTTTTTGGGAAAATATTGAAGAACTATGGGTCCTTGAAACCCAAATTGTTGTTTTATCTGGTTCTCTTTCTTGATAGCGATGTTGGGATTTTTGGTACGATGCAGTGGCACCTCATTATGCTGTTTGTTTAACTTTCAATGCCAAAGTTTGACACCAGTCCTTCCAGGATTTTCTATCTCTGCATATCTTTCTCACCTTCGATCTGGGGAGTAGAGTCTCAACGTTTTGAACTTTTCCCAGTAGCCGACCTTTTAGATTGAGACGAACTTCTTTGCGTAGCTTCGCCGGATTGCTTCAAGCTCTGCAGTTAAATTTATACTATGTGGTGACCATAATTGGGAGCAGTAATCAAAACACTGATGACAAATGTTCTCTAGAGGACCATCATAGTTTCCTGTTCTCTCGTTCTGAAAATTCTAAGGATCCTCCGGTCAACCGCCTGCATTTTATTGTCAACTTAGTAATAAGCTCATGGAAAGATGCATCATTACTCATGTCAATGCTCGCGATGTCGGTGTCCCTTTCGGAGTCCAAACAATCAGCCTCTAGTATCTCCTCGGACAACCAGCTATTAGGACATAATACCCCTAAGATAAAGTGCGAAATAGGACAAAACCACCTCAATTATATGTTGTTTTTCAACTTTCATACTATTTAATATCATTAAAATTAGAAGAAAAAATGATTGAAGTAGTTTGTTTGTGAAGTAATCCTGAAAAACATAATCTTTCTTCGTGTTGGTTCACTCCACCTGACTGTTGTTTTCTATACCTGAGCACTGTAATTCCCCATGGAAAGGTGAAAATACCTTCCTAAAAAAAAATTAAAAAACAAGCAAACAAACAAAAAAGAACTAGAAGTGCAACAGAAGGCTAATAATACAACCTAGCACCAAGGAAAGAATGCAGATAGTTAAGGATAAAGAAAAACACTGACCTGCTTCCATTTATGATCCGCAAACTATTTTTAACAGAGACTCATTGGAGAAGAGTTCAGTCGATTAAATCTATCGCAGTATTGGACAGGTTCTTATTTTATCGATCTCGGAACTATTTAAACTTCGGACATAATATTTAAATGCTGCCAGGCATTTGGTTTGGCGCTCTACCGATTCACCCTATCGATCGCTTTTAAAGCCAAATATTGATTTCCAACTCAGGTGCTACACGATGAATAATGGGTGGTGGTGGGATTACAATCAATGAAATCGACCGCAGTACTTGACTGGAACTTTATTTATCGATCTCAGAAAGATGAATGGTTAAGCTGACTCTGACAGGATTTGGAATCTGAGCGCAACGAACAATGATTCACATAAAAACAAAAATTTACAACTGTAAATATGGTAACCTCTGGTAATCTCTATTACTTCACTCCAGCTGTTAGAAATAGCAGTCAAACATCACTCAAACCACACTGTTATTGGATAATATCGGGTAATGTAGTCCAAAATTCACACTGCTTAAAGAATTGGTGGTCTTTGCTGGGAGGTCCTGATCATAAATCTAGGTCAGATCTGATCAGAGGCCAACCAGCAGCAGCAACAATAACAACAACTATTTGTTCCACATTATTTGTTCAAAGGTTGCATAATGCTGTGATAAAAGCTGTATTTCTAGATACCTGATCCCTTTTCAGGACCGATAAAATATGTAACAATCGTAGTTCTGTTATTTTGGAGAGGAAAAACTGTGCTCATGACTGCTTTCAGAGTCCTCCTGATCGGGGAAAGAAGTGATCCTCACAGAAGCGAGCATCTCGCCTGAATGCTTCCAACAAAGCACAACAAGTGGCAGTGTTTAACCGAGGGACACTCGACTACTCAGGTATCTGATCGATAGAACCCCCCCCACCACCACCACCGACATGCTTCTGTAGGGTTTCAATTTCTTTTCATTCACAACTTCAGAAGTTCATAACGGAAAAGACAGAAAAAACAAAACAAAACAAAACGAAAAACTAAGTAAATTGCGAAGTGAACAAATCAACAGACCATTCACTAAGCAGCACCATTATCAAAGAGATTTCAATCTTGACAATTCCATCAAGCTATTGCCAGATTACATGATTTAATGTGTCCTTTTAAAGACGGCAGAATGTTTTGAGAGAGATTTGGTTGCTATTCCTAAAAAATCACATTCTTGTATAGAATCAGCTTTCCCACCAAAAATACACGACGTGTGCATCTGAGCGTTGTATACAACAATTTCATTATTATTGTTAAAATTTTCAGTAATATCTATTTATTGGCCTTTAAAAAGGTCCTTTTAAAGCTATTCATGAACTTAACACAGTTCCTATGTAGTTTCTGCATCTTCTCATTTTCGCATTTCTTAGAAAAGAAAATGGCGTCGTTGCATGAAACTAACTTGTCTTTACCGCGTCTTTTGTTTCCCTTGACCTTGTTTAATTCACAAACCCCTTCCTTCAACAACTTCAATGAAACTTGAAGTTGTACGTCTTCTTTTTCTTAATTTATTCTTCAATTCTATCCCTATACTTTTTCCTTTTCGTCATTCTCACTTTCTTCTGCTCCACCACCATACCCGCTCACATCCCTATGCATATACATACGCATATATACATATGTGATTGTCTGTGTGTGTTTGTGAGAGCGTGTATTTGTGTGTGTGTGTGTGTGTGAATTATGTTTGTATGTAAGTATATATATATGTGTGTATCAAAATAGAGAAACATCTGTGCGCGCACCCTTCATTATATATATATATATATATATATATATAATGAAAATCTACGTGGAGTTCTGATACAGTAGCAGTCGTACATCTAACTGTACACACAAGATACGTGTGTGTGTGTGTATGTATTATGCACACTCACAAATAAGCATATATGTATATGTAAACATACATATACGCACGTATACAGATGTATTTGCATATATTATTTAGGGTTTATCTGTATATCTGTCTATGAACATACGTGTACCACACACACACACACATAAACACTCAAGTGTGTGTATATATGTGTGTGAATATGGCACCCGTTGTTTAGTTACATATTATATATCATCGTTTATATTTCATCTCCTCCTGTCTTGTCTAGAACTCGTTTTCTTTTATGTCCGTTTTATCTGTCTACCAGTGTCTTCTTTGAGAGAGAGAGAGAGAGAGAGAGAGAGAGAGAGAGAGAGAGAGAGAGAGAGAGAGAGAGAGAGAAAGAGAGAGAGAGAGAGAGAGAGAGAGACAAACGGACAGACAAACAGAGGCGAGAGGTGGGGGAAGGAAAGACTAGGAGGATGGTAAAGAAGAAGATAGAGAAATAGATAACGACGATGTGATCCAATTGAGAAGCTGGCTGGGGCTGGTTGTCTCGAACAAGTGTCTTCTTTCTCTTATTCAGTTTTGTTTTTATGTTTCTTAGCCGTGTCGCTGTGTAAGTGGGTCTGAGGGGAAGTGTGAGTAAAGGGGTGGGGGAAAGGCTTTCTTAGGGGTTTGTGGAGGGAGGGGATGATAGAGATGGAAGGGGAGAGGAGGGAGATTGAAGGCATTGCTGACCGTGGGAACATTGTCCCGTAAAAAAAAAATTAACTGACCTCAGTAGTAAACGCAAACACACGTATACACGCATTCACCATTCGACAAATGCCACACATGTGCGCGCGCGCATATATATATATATATATATAATATATATATATATATATATATATATATATATATGTATATATATGCACACACAGCAAATATGTTTGCTGTACTATTTTTCAGAGTTAATACTAGTAAGATCCACCCTTGACTTTTTCTCCTCCACCAAATCGCGCTCTCCTTCACCCAACCCACTTTCGTTTCGCATCCCCTTCATCTTTATTTCTGTCTCGGACCTACATCATCTCCTTACTCTTCTTTTATGTCTTCCTTTTCTATCTATTTTCCTTCTTTTCTTTCTTCATCAACCCACCCATTCATCTGCCCATCCATCCGTCCACTCGTCCAATTTATCCATCTACCCTTCATTCCGTTCATTTTATTATTTTCCTTTTAGGGATGTCGAGAATAAGAATTGAAACAGTTTCCGCGTTAGTAAGTGTATCGAGTGAGATTGAAAGTCAACCAAAAAGTGAATTTTTATGTGATTATAATGTAGCTGCTTGAAACTGCAACCAAATCCTCTGAAAATCATACACACCTGTCTTAAAAAAAGGAAGGATACATTGATAATGTAGACGCACTTATACAAGATGGTGGTAGCTGAAATGGTTTTGATCATGAAGTCTGCTGAGACTAAACAAACATAAAACTTCGTATTAAAGCTTTTATATATCAACGCAGCAATCATTTTGAAACTCTGGACAACACGTATCAACGAATGTTTTCCATCCTTTTGATTGATGTTGTTTGATTGATGCTTTTCATTGATATATTTGATTGATACTATTTCGACATTTTGTCAGATTCTACCACAATGTCTTTTCTTCAGTATTCTCATTGAATAATCCATATTTTCTTTCTTTTTAGCGATATAGATCAAGACTGAAAGTCAATGTGTCTATATATTGTGCACCCCACTCCAACACTGAAAGCCCATAAACGGATGGCAGCTCAGTGTAACGACCCTCAACAGCGTTCAGCTGTTGACCTTGAATCGACCTGGTTTGTCTTTCGTTATTATGGCTGATTCTTCTCAAACCTTAAACCCCCTCCTTATTCTCCCCTCCTTGTTTGTGTTGGTTGAGCACTCTCAGTAACAGAGTAACATGGAAAAATTCCAATGCGTTCCGAAATATGCATGCTCTCGTTTTCCATTATGCTTTAATATTTCATTGACCTTGCATGTCAATTTATGCATATGTATGTATGTATGTATGTATGTATGTTATGTTATGTTATGTTATGTTATGTTATGTTATGTTATGTTATGTTATGTTATGTTATGTTATGTATGTATGTATGTAATTAATAACAATAATTCTTGGATGGAAATTATATATATTTAATACATTGCTACACGCGTTTCCACAAATCGCATAATTTTGACATCAGAGTCGGTATCCGTGGGATTAGTACAGTATAGTCTGTATTATCTGTGGGCATCATCATTGATCATCATCATCGACTCATTTCATCAGGTGATACTGCATTATTAGATGAATCACAGAGGGATGTTTATCTCTTCTTGCCAGTATGAAGGCCAATCTGGTTATGTGGGTATTTCTGTATGTATTTGGTAGGGGGAGGTAGGTGATGGGAGTAGAGGAAGGAATGTTAGTAATATGGGGATGGGGGTATGTGTGGTGGTGGTGGTGGATTTATTTGCTATTCATTCTGCACACACACACACACACACACAC
>NC_043006.1:29830086-29850086 GCF_006345805.1 Octopus sinensis | reverse complement strand
AGCAAAAAATACAACAATGACCCCCAAAATGTGTCCTCAAATACTTTACACACCCTGTATATATATATATATTATATATATATATATATATATATATATATATAAAATAAATCTAAAAAATGGAACAAGAACGCAATAGACGACAATAAAACAAGGAGACTCTATAGAGCCGCAAGAAATAGTAGCCTAATCGCACAACTCATACCCTGCCATGTTACAAAATGGAAGTACATAATAATGTAGTTTTAAATATTCCTAAACGGTAGGATGGCCATGGTTAGAATCCCCTTTTTACATTGGTCTGTCACATTCATGGTGGACAAAAATACGAAATTCATGGTCAGGCATATTTTCAGTGATGTCCATCTTTATCGTCACTTTTGGAGCACAAATTGTGCCAAAGAAGGGATCTGGAAGGGTAAGTTATGTGGATATCCTCTCATGCTAATAACAGTCGAAGACCATTATATATTATTATTATTATTATTATTATTATTATTATTATTATTATTATTATTCTTTTGACTCAGGTTTTGTTGGACCTACTGGAGCCGTGCATGTAGGCTTGCAACCTGCAGCCTACGGTACCATGCTATCTGTTCTTTTCAACTAACACTTTCCTCATGGTTCTGGCCACGCCAAGGCGACAAACCTTTTGCAATAGCTCTACTGGAAGCACTATTCCCAATTTCTTTATATTCTTCAAATCCTCCTCCTCCTCCTCCTCCTCCTCCTCCTCATCATCATCATCATCATCATCATCATCATCATCATCATTATCATTATCATCATTATTATTATCAAGGCAGCGAGCTGGCAGAATAGTTAGCACGCTGGACTAATGATTAGTAGCATTTCGTCTGTCCTTATGCTCTGAGTTCAAATTCCGCCGAGGTCTAGTTTGCCTTTCATCGTTTCGTAGTCGATAGATTAAGTACCAGTGAAACACTAGGGTTGATGTAATCAACAAATCCTCTCCCCCAGAATTTCGGGTCTTGTGCCTTTAGTAGAAAGGATTTTATTATCATTATTACTATTGTTGTTGTTATTGTTTTGTTGGGTATGATGGAAAATGTCAGCAGACAAAGGTGACATTTGCTTACTGGTCATGCTTCAAGAACCCTGCAGAGAACTCTGGCAGTTCCAAGCAATGATGATTTTTGTGGGTATTCTATCTTTACATTCGTTCCTAACTTTTGTTCCCTGTTAGTAGTTGGGTACTGATGCTTCCAAGCATGCCAATCACCTTCATTTTCTCCATTGTCCACAACATGCGTTATTTCCCACTTCAATTGATCATAGTTGTTCACCTGTTCTTCTTTCTCTTCACTTCTGTTGTCACCAGGACATGCGAGCTGGCAGAAACGTTAGCACGCCGGGCGAAATGCTTAGCGGTATTTCGTCTGCGTTACGTTGTGAGTTCAAATTCCGCCGAGGTCGACTTTGCCTTTCATCCTTTCGGGGTCGATAAATTAAGTACCAGTTACGCACTGGGGTCGATGTAATCGACTTAATACCTATGTCTGTCCTTGTTTGTCCCCTCTGCGTTTAGCCCCTTGTGGGTAATAAAGAAATAGGTATGTTTTTTTTTCCTGTTCACTACAGCAATGTCAGGTTTTCGCTGTTTAAACTGTTGGTCACACTGAACCATTGCATCCCGCAGGATTTTGTTATCCTCATTCTCATCAGTTTCGTCAATGAGAGTTTCGGTTGTTTAATCAACTGAAAAACATTGAAATGTCAGCACATGCGCCCTACGATCCGACGGCGTTACTCACAGCTCCAAAGAAAATGCATGTTTTACACAAGTCTAGCTGGAGAATTTTTTCCTGCGACTATTCCTACAGTGTAAGGCCTTACCACAATCGAATGCACTCAAACGTGTTAAAGGTACTTTTACGCATAAAATGATTGATTTACCCAGTTTAAATACAATGTCTGCAGGACTGGTCCCTTGTTTTATAGATGTCGTCCATCCGACAAGAATGCACAACAATTTCCGATTACACTCTTTTCGCTGACAAGGCACGAGAAAACCGGTGGATTATAGTAAAAAACCAAGGCGTTTACAATGTGGGATGGAACACGGGACAACGCTGTTAAAAAACGAACTTCATAACCATTTGGTCACGGCAGGCACTGTATGAATATGATACAAATAGGAATTAAAGGAAAATAAACAACAACCAAATTGAATCAGAATCGATCCCAAATGTTTCGTTAATCTCGATAAGCTGCCGAATCCTACGAATATGCGTGCTTTTAGCGATTACATACATACGTACGTACGTACGTACACACTCATGCATGCATACATACATCTTTATGCGCGCACACATGTGTGTGTCTTGTTTCATTTTATGTCCAGTACACACACACACACAAACACACACACACACACACACACACACACACACACACACACACACACAGAGGCGCACGCGCGCGTACACAGACACATTATTCTGTTTTTCTTTTTATTTAATATTGTGTGAACTAAATAGAGAAGAATTTCTTGTTAAAAGTGGCACAAGTTATCAGGTTTGACGAGATGAACCCAGTGAAAATGAGATGAGTCGAAAACAGTGACAGCAGCCGACACACGTGAAAAGAATAGAAAGAAAGAAAGAGAGACAGAAAGGGTGGGGTGAGTGAGGCTGGGGGAAGGGGAATTAGGAAATTAAGGAGAAAAATATATGAAAACAAAGCAAAAATTGAGGAAAGTAACCCCCACAAAATAAAAGAAAGAGGGAATTAGGTGAGTTGGTGTGAGTGTAGAGGGAGGTGGTAGAAAATGAGAGATAGTTTGCATTTTTATATTCTCTCATCTGCCTTATTGCCTACTGAGTTGATTGTGTTGTCTCTTTAGTGGCGATGCTACACAACAGCTGCCGAACATACGAACACTGCTCTTTGCTTTGCACTAGATGGCCCCGGGCCTGGCTGTTTTTCCATTTCCCGGCCCACAGAAACAAATACTGTGTACTGGCATTTCAAAAAAATTATTATTTGCGAATGTTCATGAAATGCGCACGCGCGAGTATAAATATATACGCGCATACATTCATATACGTACATATATGCATTCATACATATATAATATATATGTATAATCTATCTATCTATCTATCTATCTATCTATCTATCTATCTATCTATCTATCTATCTATCTATCTATCTATCTATCTATCTATCTATCTATCTATCTATCTATCTATCTACACACATACATATACCCATACACCTACACTCAGGCATATATACAACAATTATCATTATTTAAACAAACATCTACATACGTATTCTCCCTCTTACACACACACACACACACACACACACACACACACACACACACACACACACACACACACACACACACACACACACACACACACACACACACAACACACACACACATACACACACCCACACACACATACACACACACACGCACACACGCAGTCCAGAATCCCTTTGATGCTAATCTTCTACAAAAAGATTTGAATGTTTTATATACACGGGACGAAGAAAACAACAAGCAGTTTAAATTAGAAAATTTATAAAACCTTCGGCTGTCGACCAGTTACTGCCAAGACACTGCAACCAATTTACTTCAAAGCAGAAGGAACGGCAATCCCAGAGCCAAACTCAGTGCGTGTCCTGGAGATTGGTATGAGCAACGATACTTCGTTTTATGTACACATCACCAAAATAGTGGCAATGTGCAGGTAAATGACCGGATGGATTCTGAGAACTTTCAGAACAAGAGACCAGAAAACTGTGTTCATCCTTTGGAGGGCGTTAGCCAGCTGCCCGGATTACTGCCTCATCTATAATCTTCCCACCGTGCCAAATTAATAGCGGAACCAGAAGCAATCCAGCGGTAGTGCACCAAGAAGATTGATACAATGTGACAGTTGAGCTGCTGGGAGATGCTGAAAGAATTACGACTCTACTCTCTGGAGCGAAGACAAAGGTTATGCAGCGATATACATATGGAAGATTCTAGAGGGTCTGGCACTGAACTTTATACGTGACCCAAAGCAGGACGCCATTGCAGTGTTCCAAAGGTCCCACCCATCCTGTCTAGTGTAAGGACCAGTTACTGCAATAGTTTAGTATTCAAAAGCCCACAGCTATTCAATAGCTTGCCAAAAATACCTAGAATCTATATGCAATGGAGATAGATGTTTTCAAGAAGCAACTCGATCATCTGCTGTCCAAGATCCCAGATGAACCTATGTCGCTCTAAGAATCTCAAAAGAGAATTGCAATATCAAACTCACCTCCTTCATCAGGAGTCAACCTCATGGGAATGACCATTGAAAAGGTGATGAAAAAAGTGATGCCCGATCATGGCTATAGCGTTTGGGCTGGAGCACACACACATATGTATACATTTGTGTAAATTCTCCACCTGGTGCGTGGATATAAAGGAAGACCGTGGTTAAGGCTAACATGTAATTCCGGAATCTTGTGATTCCGGGAAGGTGGAGAGTATGTATAAAAATTGATCAAATGAGAGAAGTGAGAGGGTAAATGTTTGTTCCATTAGTTGACAGCGGTTTTGTAATCGATGTTAGTTACATAAGTAATATTACACCATCACACACACGCACACACATACACAGAGAACACTTACGACTCTACTGTTCCCAATAAATTAAATGGTGTATATCTGTGTTTGCGTATGTCTTGTCTAGGTTTTGTGTTTGAAAGAGTGTGTGTGTGTTTTGGAATTTGTCTGTGTGCTTGTGTGTCTGCGTTTACAATTAAATGTATGTGTTTTATATAACGCGTGCGTCTTATTAACGTGTGTAACGAATGTGTGTGTTTACGTATTTCTTTGACTGAGCGTTTCTGCGCGCATGCTCGTCATTAGATGTATCGTAAAGAACCCCTTCGGTCATGAATGACCATCGGATTGCACCTAGAAATTTCACCCTCCAGCACAAGTCCGGGCAAGGTTGTTTATGGAAGACCAGCAGTCGCTCATGCATACCAACCTCGCCTCTCCACGCCACCGATGTTATCCAAGGAAAGGCAACGGGACCGATACAGCTTGGTGACAATGACATGGCAACTCATTTCTACAGCTGAGTGAACTGGAGCAACGCATGGCTCTAACCACTGAGCCATGTGCCAGATGTGTCAGTGTTTCCAATTATGCATGTTGTCAATATGTCAATGAATTAGTCTGTCCGTCCGTCCATCTGTCTGTCTTGGTGATTTTTTTTATCTGTTTGCGTATTCGCTTTCGATGTGTGTGTGTGTGTTCAAAATCACCGAGTTGTTTCTGCTTTTACGATACTTTTTAGTTACGTAGTACCTAATTTCTTTTTCACTGAGTTCTTTCAAGTGATGTTTCAGTAGCAAACCGATGTAGAAGATCCAAGTTTCTGTTTAAATTCGAAAAGAAAAGTGAAAGGAGCCGTCTATATTCGTGTGTGTGCAAAACACTTTAATCGATCACTTCTCGTAAGACTATGAACAAAAACGTGGGTTTTCATTCTGAGCTTTTCGTGTGGCTTCAAGACAAATAGGAACAATACTGAACTAATACTTTCATTTATTGAAGCTTGCCGCTCAAGAAAACGCAGTCTTGAAATGACTTTTCTGAATATTTCTAAAGCATTTGATTGAGTAAACAAAGAAGTAATTCAAAATGTCTTAAATTCCTATGAAGCATCGAATCCATTCATTTACGATATTACATAATCTGCAGAATATTTGAATTCAGAATCTGTTTATCTGTTTGAGCGTTTCTGAAATTTTGCGTAAAACCGAATAATGTAGCAAAAAATATTTTGACTATTGCACTCCTCAGCACAAACCCCTTTTACTTAAAATCACTTTCTATGACCTAAAACTTGTATATTTTATCAACACATAATATAGATTTCTTCCATTCATGGAAGAAAAAAAAATGCTTGCAGACACAAATACACAGGCCTACATATGAAAACACACATACAAACTCATGATACGTACGCACACATTGTAAGTAAGCCGTAATACTGCTGTGTTCGTGCGGTATCCATCTTGTGAAAGCATCTCCAGTTGACGTATGGTGCTAAAAGGCACAGAAACATTAATATCAGACGGGAAGTGTCCAGCAACGTTGGTGGAATTGCTAAACCCTGGGATTCCTGCGTTTTTGTACGTCATTGGTGCTAAGTATCCACTATCGACTGGATAATATCCTATTTGCCGACGATATCAAACTGGTCGCTCCTCGCGGTAATATAGAGGATCTTCGTCGATGCCTCCACCAAATTTGGAAGTGGTCTAACGATTGGGACCTGTGTCTGAACGTGTCAAAGTGCTGTCATCTGCCTGTCGGCTCTACTCCTGCAACTCAACTTGATTTCGAGCCGGGTCGTCTGCTGCTGGAGAGGACCGATCAGGTAAAGGACCTGGGTATCTTGGTGGATTTCTCCTTTTCGCCTTCGGCCCAGTGCGTCCATGCTGCCAACAAAGCACGCGGAATTCTGTTCTTGATTCGACGGTCATTCGGAATGCTCACAGCAGCCATATTCCTACCACTCTATGTCACGCTGGTGAGACCCATATTGGAGTATGGGATTCAAGCCTCTTCTCCTTATCTCCTCAAAGACATACAGCATCTCGAAAGAGTCCAGAAGCTGGCTACCCGCATGGTTCATGGTCTCAAAAATTTGTCCTACGAAGAAAGGCTGAGGACGCTCGACCTTTATTCTCTTGAAAAACGCCGCCGCCGTGGTGATCTCATTCTCGCCCACAACATCATAAGCGGAAAGTGTAACCTCTCGAAAGAGCTGTTCTTCACTCCTGCTCCAGAGCGTCGGCTGCGGGGTCATTCCGAAAAGCTCTACCTGCGACTATTTCATCTCAATCGAAGGAGAGGAGCTTTCTCCGTCCGGGTTGCGGATCCGTGGAACAAGCTGCCAGACGAGATGGTGAAGATGCCGACGACCGCTTTGTTCAAAGCCTCCCTGGACCTCAAGTGGCCTGAAATCTTTACATGAACACCACCCTGTACTTAACTCCATGTCCCCCTACATGGCCTTGCTATTTGCTTTTGAGCCAAATTAACTAACTAACTAACTAACTTCTTTAGTGTTTCTGATACGCTGCAGTTTCTCTGGCTTTCTCAAGATTGCTTGCAACGCTCTGGATATAATCTCACTGCTCTCCCCTCTGTGCTACGTCTCACTCCTACCTTGCGGGTCTATCCTTGCCTGAATGAACTGATGTTTCAGATGGTCTTTAAAATGTTCCCAGGTGTGGCGTAACTCTGTCTTTTTCGTTCTGGCTGAGCTCACAATAGAACACGGCATTCGTCATTCTGGATTGAGCTATGCATGAGACGTGCCCATCTTAGCCATTCGAACAGCAACCTGGTTTCAGCGCTCAGGATGTTGGCCTGCTGGAAGACTTCAATGGTGATGTGTTCCTACCATGAAATGTGTATGTATGTGTGTGTGTGTGTGTGTGTGTGTGTGCGCGCGTGCGTGTGTGCGAGCGTGTGTAAAAGATCTTAGCACATTTCTCGTTCCTATTGTCACTATTTTTAAAAACCCTTTGCACAAACGTAGGGTGAGCGTTTACGAGTTGGAGAGAGAGAGAGAGAGAGAGAGAGAGAGAGAGAGAGAGTGAGAAAGAGAGAGAGAGAAAGAGAGAAAAAAGAATAAGAGAATGAGATAACTAAAGATGCAGTGATGCCACATACTCTTCATATTCTTCCTTCCCTTCCTTTTCGTGTGTAACTCTCCATAATACAATCACCTTCGTCCTTTTGCGTGTTTAACTCCAAATTTTACTCAGTTTCCAATTTCTTATAATTCTGTGTCTTACTTTGTGTCTCTTTCCTTCTCTTTCTCTCTTTTCTCTGTTCTCTCTCTCTCTCTCTCTCTCTCTATCTCTTCATCAATTCCACTATTTCCGTTTCTCTCTTTTACCTTTCCACCACTCTCTCTTTATTTCCCTTTCTCTCTCATACTTTCTATTCGTATTTTTCTACTCTCATTCTTATCAGCACCAGCGTAAATGCAAATGCCTTTGCTACCACCACTACCATTAACTACCAACTGCGTCTCTCTTCTTACTTTATAGTTTAGCGTTAAATAAAAGCTAGATTAGAACGTAGTCCTGCATTAATTTACAGATGATTTATCACGCTTCTAAAACATACTTTGCGTCCTAGTTTTCGAATACAATCAATACCTATGTAACAAGTCCATTTAAGTTCTGTGACTTTACAAGAATGTTGTATTTCTGAGTCTATAATTTTTTGAAGTGATCATAGCCAGATTCGATCATGGAACCAATTCGACATCCGCTATCAGTTCTGGGACTCCAAAATATAGTCTGATGAGAAGAATTTTGTCGTGTATTATTAAGCAAGTAGAAGTATCAGGATGCGAAGCCAGGAAGCTGTTGCATCCATTCTACATCATTTAGAAA
Organism: Octopus sinensis; assembly: GCF_006345805.1. Classification (NCBI taxonomy): domain Eukaryota; kingdom Metazoa; phylum Mollusca; class Cephalopoda; order Octopoda; family Octopodidae; genus Octopus; species Octopus sinensis. The sequence continues at coordinate 29,841,641 of NC_043006.1, read as the reverse complement.
TCTAATAAACTGAAGCAGTCGACTTAGCTGCATCGCAACATTAATGTTCAAGAGAAATTTAGATGTCAAAACCCTGCTTCATATACATTAAAATGTTTGCAATTTAATAAAATGCAAATGATTTTAATAAAATTATGATGCAATAATCAGTTTTCTCAGATATATTTTAAGTAAACATCTTTTGTGCATATATTATGGAACCATATCCTTCCTGTCTGTTTGTTATTTCCTCTTTAATGAGAATATAGTTTAAATAATTCTACACTCCTTTGACTCCAGAAGATTCTATATGGAATAAAGTTATCATCTAAATAGATATTCAATTTCAATACAGGCTTAGTATCATAATTTCCGGTCGAGGCCAATTGTCCTTCTCAGAGTTTCTTGTTTTTTTAGTATTAAATGAAGGTTTATAATCTTTAAGAATACATATAAAAGTAATTTTATATCAAGTGTTTCATAAATTTTAATAACAGTAAAATAAATTAGGTGCGGTCGCAGCTGGTTTAATTGTCATTTTCTGTGCAAGTATCATTAGCGAATCAAAACAGCCATGTAAACTAATACTCGGCCAACAAAAAATTTTGTCTATGCGTTTTCCTAACACACGGTTTTCATTTATCAATTCAAGTCTCTTCTATTCTCTCTCTACGCTTCAAATTCGTTAGTGTTTTGATTCTCTCTTTTCTGTTGCTAAGTGTGTAAAGAGGTACGCAAGAATGGGACCACACTTTTAATTGTCCAGTATTCATCATATTCAAGTATACTACTAACAGAATTGCTTAGGGATTCTCTTGTGGCCTTATCGAATATTTGTGAATAGATTTAGTACTTGCACTTAGTTGGATATCTTCAGGGATAGATGTGTACTTTCAGGTGTTGAAGGTACACATTTATCCCTGAAGATATCCGACTAAATGTGGTTTTGTTACATCTAAAATAGCTCGAATGCTGATAATTCAAACCTAAAGCTGGATTGAAACATATGTAGGATTTTGGGGGTTATTTTTTTGGTTATTTCTTTGGTTATTTTCTTTGTTGATCCGGTCCCTTTATATCCTGAATCTTATATGTATTACTTTTTCACTGTGATACAAATAAATTTAACCAAGTATTCAATATATTTTTTCTCCATTTTCTTTTAACTTTACACATTATTGGACCGTTAATCATATGTTGTGGAACCTTCTTTCAATATATTTGATAACACAAGTTGGTATCCGGATTTTTATACATAATCCCTTACGAGGAAATTAAATCCTCATTACTTATATATATATATATATATATATATATATATATATGTACACACACACATCGATTTTAATCACAGTACGTCCATAATAGATCTTATTACCGGACGAATATCGTAATAAACTTACCTTCACGATGTATTTACATTAAATATGATACACAGAAGGCTATCTTAATCTAATACTGCGTCTGTTGCATATAACATAGTAATTGAGAATATTATCCACACATTTAGTAATTTCGTCCAAGGCGCAGGAGTGGCTGTGTGGTAAGTAGCTTGCTAACCAACCACATGGTTCCGGGTTCAGTCCCACTGCGTGGCATCTTGGGCAAGTGTCTTCTACTATAGCCCCGGCCCGACCAATGCCTTGTGAGTGGATTTGGTAGACGGAAACTGAAAGAAGCCTGTCGTATATATGTATATATATGTGTGTGTGTGTGTTTGTGTTTTTCCCCCTAGCATTGCTTGACAACCGATGCTGGTGTGTTTACGTCCCCGTAACTTAGCGGTTCGGCAAAAGAGACCGATAGAATAAGTACTGGGCTTACAAAGAATAAGTCCCGGGGTTGATTTGCTCGACTAACGGCGGTGCTCCAGCATGGCCGCAGTCAAATGACTGAAACAAGTAAGTAAAGTAAAGTAAAGATATCTACAGCAATGAATATAACAATTCCACTTGATTTTTTGATATTATCCTGGAACCAATTTTTAATTCATGTAAATCTTTTACAAAACAAAAACTAAAACTCTTTGTTACACAGGACCACGTCACTTTCTTCAACAATATCAATTAAAGGGTTTCCAATGAGGAAGACTATGCTAAGCGAGCGCTAGCTAATGAATTCAAAGAGAAAATTACCCTCTCACCTATCGCACTGCATCACAAAATCAAAGAAAAAACGCCATAATATACTCTTTTATTCTTTTACTCTTTTCAGTCATTTGACTGTGGCCATGCTGGAGCACCGCCTTTAGTCGAGCAAATTGACCCCGGAACTTATTCTTTGTAAGCCTGGTACTTATTCTATCGGTCTCTTTTGCCGAACCGCTAAGTTACGGGGACGTAAACACACCAGCATCGGTTGTCAAGCGATGTTGGGGGAGCAAACACAGTCACACAAACATATACACACGCATACATATATACGACGGACTTCTTTCAGTTTCCGTCTACCAAATCCACTTACAAGGCTTTGGTCGGCTCGAGACTATAGTAGAAGACACTTGCCCAAGGTTCCACGCAGTGGGACTGAACCCGGAACCATATGATATATCGCTTAAATCTAACATCGCAAAATATGTTCTAAATTTAATCGATGAGCATTTCCTTGCCAGCCATAAAAGCTTTTTGTAAAATTTCAGTGCTGTTAGATAACATCTTCACCATTTATGTATTATGATTACTCATGGTGTCTATATAAGAAGACATTTAATCAGTAATTTCGACTTCTTAACTAAGAAGTCGAAATTACTGATTAAATGTCTTCTTACATAGACACCATGAGTAATCATAATACATAAATGGTGATGATGTTATCTAACAGCACTGATTTTTATTAACTAAATATCATGTACTAAATTTCCCTTTCGTAAAATTTCGTATAAGTAAACAACAGAATTATGGACTTAAAGACATAAAATACAGCGTGTTCTAATGCTTCTGATAACTCTCAACATTTGTTAACCTTGATTTACTAAATATCTAATCCTTTCTATATATCAAGTAAACTCCTCTGTTGTTTCCGTGGCGAATAAGGAATAAATCGACTGCTGTTGCCTTTCAGATCTAAGGCGGTTTCCGACAGAGTAGTTTTCCGATCAGTAATTTATAGGTTTTTTTTATTTTCGGAAAAGACTTAAAAGTAAGAATTAAAAATGTGGAGATCAAACTGATAAACAATAGAAGTGAAAAAGAAAAGGAGAAAAGAAGAATAAAAGAAAGACCAAGAAAATTACAAGATGGAGAAATAATAAAAAATAATAGAAGTACTAGTATAGATATCAATATATGTACTGCTGTGAGTATGAGCTCACGGACTCATGCCTTCATTCAAGGCCCCCACTTGATAATATGTTCTGTATATAACAAATACACAGATTTAAAAAGAAACCAAATCTATTTGTTAGTGTCACTGAATCCCATATCACATTGGCTTGTGGCACAATTAAGAACTCAGTACTCTAGCAAACTAGCGAGACAGTTGTTCATTATGTCCATTGGTATTGATACGGCAATTTTCGTTGTTCTTGTTTGTGCAAGGGCCTACAGTCATTTGAGAGTTAAGTGTTCAATCAATGGCTATAACACAACACTGGTGACTTAATAGGAACTGTGGATCATTTCGCTCGTCACCCAGCTTCTATATCAAGATTGGAAGCTATAAACAAAAACAAACTAGATTCGTTTGCGTACATCACAAACAGCTGAAAAAATGTAAAAAGAAAAAAACAGGAAGAACACGAACGCCCCTCACCCAACCACCCAACCAACAAATTGAAAGCGACCACAGAAGTAACAGCAATAGATTGCCGCAACGAAGTCTATAGACTTCTCTGTGGTAATGTAGGTTAGAGTTTAAAGAACGGCGGGGATGGTGGCTGATATCGGAAGTTCAATAACACCAATTGTAGATCTTTTAAAGTAGAATAATACTTGGAGAGTTAGCGTAATTCTTTTAGTATTTATGAAAACTGGGTTAATATGCATTGAATTTTTTTTGTAATGTTTAATAGGTCTGCTTGTAGATTACTCAAATATCCGTGTGAGTGGCTGACAGCTTCCAGTTTTCTCCCGCTTGGAAAGCCAAAGAAAGTTTGCTTGGCTTGTTTTGTAAGTACATATATACATACATAACGTATGTATGTATGTATGTATGTATGTATGTGTGTGGTGTGTGTGTGTGTGTGTGTGTGTGTGCGCGCGACGCGCGTGTGTGCGTGTGCGTTCGTGCGTGCGTGTGTGTGTGTGTGTTGACGTGCTGATGCAGACCGCAATAGTCTCTTGAGATTCTAGTGATGTTAATTTCTTTATGCTAAACTCGTTCTTATGACTAATTAATCCGTAATTTGGGAAATTAAAATGTGGTTGGTCAAGACGATAGGGGCTCCGATCAACCCAGTCGAAAGGTTCGGGTTTCGTATCCAGCTATTGGCTTTGAGACTTAACTCTCAAAATACCAACAACATTCGTAAATGAATAACAAAGTTCTGCTGTTAACTTGACAACTATTTATTGTTATTGTTGTTAATCCCTGAATGCAACAGACCTTTATTCAAAAACATTCCAGTCACGGCTATACCAGTTTTTTTCCTCACTAATAGGGTATTCCTAGAATACATTATCCAATGCGCCCTTTTTAAAGACATATGTGGATCCATACGATGTTTATATGTAACAATATTTATAGTTCTACGACAACCACTTCTGTTTCCAGAGATATGGCAAGGAACCGAATCCTGCTGCCACACATAAGGCTTTCCAGTAGCAACCCTTTCCAGCCCGGATTTGACTGCAGTCTCCAATAGCTGCACATCAAAAGGTATTCCTTTCCGTTTTCCATTCAGCCACAGTGTAAACTCTGAGTAACACACGGTGCAGCATATATGAGGTACCCACCTCTTGTCTTGGTCCCCAACTTTACACCCGAAATAATATTTCTAGGCAGTTTTTAATTTGGTGGCAATTTTCTACCGCTGGTCATGTGGAGCAATTTTTCCACAGACATAACAAAAGTTGTCTGGGTGATGCACACTGCCTCGCCTATTCATGATTCAACACAATGAAAGCAGTTAAAACAGTAATCACGCAGAGCGAGAGATACACATAGCACACGTGATGGCAGGGCAAACGACACTGAGAATCACCAAGAACAAACTCACGTATTTGGCGCTTGCACACAAAGCTTCAGCGCCATCTATTGCTAAACTAAATAATGAACTTTCGCATTGTTTGTTTTATTGCTGTTATTTCTTGAATTTTGAATTAAAACCGCTTGCATTTTAGCAAATATTATAATACAGCCTATATCTAGCCGAAAGTATAATTATAATCTTGTGCATGTGCATAACTCAAAATCCTGATGTGCTAGAACAATTCTGAGTGCGGATTCGGAACCAGCATCCTCTATTTAGTCTAAACCACATGCTTTTAATCCAGTAGCAAAATCTTTATTGTCCAGATTGCCTATAATACTTTCTTAGTTTTAGGATGCATAATTATTCGCTTACACCAACACCGCTTTCCTGTCAATGTGTTGAGCACTTTCTATATTTGACTCATCCTGTTCTTTCCCTATTATTTCTTTTCCTTTATCCTCCCGCCTCTCACTCCTCTGGTATTTCGAGAAAACTTCACTGAACTACAGTTTTCTTTAAGTTATTCTCCTTGAATTATAATTACCTAATTCTCCGTTGATTAAAGCTAATATTCTATTAGTTATGTAATAATTAATCAAAGCACTTTTATTAAGATTAATTAAGTGTATAAGTAACGCTGGAATTTATTAACCAGGCCAATCTTTATTGCAGATAGCTTCAAAACAATATAACACTGTAAATGTATTTTTTTTTATGGATAGGCTCAGCGGCTGTTCTTTGAACATATTTTGATAGGATCCAATGTCATGCTTGGCACCTGCTATCCGCCAGTATACAAACATGTTCTGTCATTACAAGTCTTGATAAACAAGGTTGTTAAGTTTGACATCGTTGGAATAGAAATATCTTTAACTGTTCTTTAATTTACAACACCTCTCTGCTCTCCACCCTTGTTGATTGTCTGGTTGTAGTCCCACCTGCTTTACATTTCTTAGATGTTGTTAATTCAGATTAGAAAATCCACTTCTTGACGATCTGCTCATTAATGAAAATGTCATGGGTTGCTTGTTTATTTGGTTAACCTGATGAGTTGAGATGTGTGCAACATATTACGTAACCTTATGGGTATTGTGCATACAGCATACCTCACTGAACTGTACAATAAAGACACTTAACGAAACAATTGTAGCTATACCAGATAACCCATTCGTCTGTTTTTAGTGTATATATATATATATATATATATAATATATACATATATGTACATAAGTGTGTGTGTGTGTGTGTGTGTTTGATACAAGTACAATCGAGCAACAAGAAACTGGGTTTATATTCTCGACTTGAAGAGAGCCGACATTTTGCTTTTAGGCGTCCAATACTTAAACTAATATTATCACCGTTTTTGAGTATCAACTTTAATCGATGTGACTAAAGCTCGGGGTAGTCTTTATTCTTTTCACAATGTTTTATTTAAGTTATCAAAACTTAAACATTGTTTCTGGAGAGAGAAGACAACACCTGATCTTCAATAAATATAGCAAAAACAAAATAAAGAAAAGAACTGCACCCAGTCAAATATTGATTGTTTCTCTGATGAGTTGCTTGCCATAGGATAATATATATTCTGCTGTAGAATCCCTACAAACATTAGCAACATAAATATGGTTGCCCATCATTTTCCTTTTGTCATAAAATTTCGATACACATTGATGAAATACAAAAGAGTGAATGCTTGCACGAACCATATGCGTCACCATTACCGGTTATTAGCTTAGGTTTCGATAGTTAAATTGATGAAACAAAAAGCAATTTCTCCTTGGGAACCAAGCTGCGTATTCGAAAGTGATATGTCTACTTCTCAAAAGCTTCTTGAATTCAAATATATAAAATGTGTCCTTTTGCAAGAAGACAGAACGAGATAAAGAAGTTATGAACGTACTCTTCATGAACAAAAATAATTTTGTTTTTAGTCCAATAGTTATGACAAGGTTATGACAGCAGTTCAATATATGGAATGATAGTTTTCATTACGTAGTAATATATGTCTAACCGCGAACTTCGTCCATTTTTTATGCTATGACTTTTCACCATCAGACGATAAAAAAAGTGACATTGAAATCCTATTGTTTTTCTATCCCCAGAAATTATTCGATGTCAATTGACCTCACAATGAAAAGACGCAAGGAAATTGTTGTGGCAATAGAACGGGATTTCAAAATGAAAAATATTCGGTTAGAGCGAGAATATTGCTGGTCCAGACTCCACATATACGGAGAGTCTAACAACGATTTCGAGTAGCTTGTTATATTTAATTCTAGTCGAAAATTCAGGTATCGTGCACCGCTTCTTAGCGTTAGACGAAATGTGTGTGTGTGTGTGTAGATTGTATGTACTTGCGCGTGCATGCACACACACATGAATGTTACCTCCAACTGTCAGTTCATTAGTTGAGGTCGTTGGTCTCCATCTGCTTGCTTTACCGTTAAGGACTTCAATTTTCTTTTTTTCTTGGTTTTCCCCTATTCAAACCAGTAGGCTCTTCTTACGAAGCTGTGACGATGTTGCTACTAGTTCAGAGATTGAGAGTTGTCCCTGGATCTGACTAATCATCTAGGAGAGTAAGTTTATGTGCGTGAATACATTCGATACGTTTTTCAGACTACTGCATTTGTGTGTCTATATGACTGCGTACATCTGCTTCGGTACACTTTTACAAGAATCTGTGTACAGGCCTAACGTTATGTTCTCCCATCCTCACTACAAAAAAGGAGCTGGGGATATTTTTCTCTATTAAAAAGTGAAGACAAAAATGAAACAGTAAAGAAAATATATATTATTCAAAATTGACAAAAAGACACAATTGTATTTCTGAATCAGTGCTAGGCCGGGGAAATATAACAACAAATTGTTTTCTATTCACAATGCAAATACCCAACAGTTTCAATAGTAAACAGAATAAAAGTTAGAATCGAAAAGGGAAAAGCACTTCTGCAGTCCTTCTGAAAATATATAACTATAAGTGATATAGTGAATATTAATAAATACATTTAATTTTATTTATATATTTGAGTAGATTTTTAGAAGTTTTCTTTTAAAATCACGACTACCAAATAGTTTTTTCATTGTTTGTAAGGCAATATTCTCGCTCTAAGCGAATATTTTTCATTTTGAAATCATGTTCTATAGCCACAACAATTTCCTTACGTCTTTCTATTGTGAGGTCAATTGACATCGAATAATTTCTGGAGAGAGAAAAACAATAGGATTTCAATGTCACTTTTTTATCGTCTGATGGTGAAAAGTCATAGCATAAAAAGTGCTAAAAAACAATGCATTTCCCGGTCTAGGAATTAAAACTAGGATCTCGCGATCGTGGGTGCAACACTCTTACCAATAGTCCATATAATATAATATGATATAATACTTATACGAGTATATGCATGTGTCTATCTATCTATCTATCTATCTATCTATCTATCTATCTATCTATCTATCTATCTATCTATCTATCTATCTATCTATCTATCTATCTATCTATCTATATCTGTCTGTCTTTGTCTCTGACTGTCTGTCTGTCTCTGTCTATCTATGTGTCTTTCTATGTCTGTCTGTCTATCTGTCTGTCTGTCAGTCTGTCTATCTGTCAGTCTGTCTGTCTGTCTGTCTATCTGTCAGTCTGTCTATCTGTCAGTCTGTCTATCTGTCTGTCTGTCTATCTGTCAGTCTGTCTATCTGTCAGTCTGTCTGTCTGTCTGTCTGTCTGTCTATGTCTGTCAGTACACACACACACACAAACACACACATACATATATATAGAAAGATCGATAGATAGATATGGCCGGTCTGTGGGATTACCCTGGGTTTCACGTCCATAATGCGCTTAGTTTTACAGCATTTCTTCAGACCCTATATATATATAATGTATATATTCAATAACGAATTATAAGCAGCGCTAGTATTGTAAACATTATCGACCTCACATACTCAATGTATGTGTTTTGTTTGTTGAACGGTTCTCTGCGGTAGAGTGCTTGGAGGATGATTCCCTCATAATGCTGGGTGTTAAAACGCTTGAAAGTCATAGAAAGGTGATGGATACCGATATTTCGCTATATATCTGTGGGTTATCATGATAGAGTACCTGAACCGAATATATATATATATATATATATATATTATATATATATATATATATATATATATATAATATATTAATAAATGAAATAAAACATATGCATATATATAAACATATATGTACGTACCTACCTCTACATGTACATATACACGCATATATCTATCTATCTATCTATCTATCTATCTATCTATCTATCTATCTATCTATCTATCTATCTATCTATCTATCTATCTATCTATCTAGATAGATAGATAGATAGATAGATAGATAGATAGATAAATAGATAGATAGATAGATAGATAGATAGATAGATAGATAGATAGATAGATAAATTGATAGATGTATCTATATATGTATGTACATACAAACATACATATGTATATATATAAACGTTATACGTATGTACATACATACATACATATAACTTCACCAGAACATAGAGACAGGCTCAGAGATAAGTATAAAAGCACTTCAGTGTGCATATACTCACACATGCCACCTTCTCTCTCTCTCACACATACGTACACACTTTGTTAAAGGAAAATGATGGTATAAATTAAAAAATAGTCCAAGCCCAGTGATGTCTGAAATATTTAAAACTACACACACACATCACACACACACACACACACACACACACCACACACACACACACACACACACACACACTTGCACCTATACACGCGCACACACATACGCACGCACACACATGTTGCATGTAACCACATATATAGAATAAAAAAGTGAATAAAACAATGCATACGTATATAGTGCACACGTGTACACATACATAGTGTACAAACATTTGCATTTACATAGCTATATAATACACACACACACACACACACACACACACACACACACACACACACACACAGAGCTATGCGATACACACACGTAGACATCCATTAATATTTTCTCTAAATCTCGAGAGTATCACGAAGAGGATTTTGAAAACGCCCAAAGAAGCTTATAGTTCCACACGAAATCGTCAGCATCTTTTGAAAATTGGTAGGTTTGCTAAAAGGAAACGGACTGTTTGGTATAATGGTTACTTCTATTGAGATGGTAAGTTAGTTGAGACAGTTTACACTTCACTCTTTAATTGCCAACACACGCGCGCGCACACACTCACACACGCGCACACGCACATATCAAGCGATCATTTGTTGTTGTTTTAACGAGAATGCCTGACCTGATCCAAAAGTCCAGTTACCAAAGGCATTCCAACCATAACCGGTTCATCTAAATATCAGGCATAATCCATCGAGGACACATTGTTCAAAATGTCAATTTTAAAAGACAGCAGCGTGTTTGGTTCAAGTATCATTTGATGTGTTTGGTCTGTTCTTATTCTCATTTACTCAGTAATAATAATAATGATAATAATAGAGAGAGAGAGAGAGACAAAGTCAAATGCATGGACGGGCTAACGATACCTTCGGGGGAGGTTATGAAGCAAATAGAAGAGACGGGCTATAAGTACTTGGGTATTTTAGAAATGGATAAATTGATGGTGTAAGAAATGACAGAAAATTTGAAGGTGGAGTACTTGCGCAGACTGAAACTGATCCTGAAGTCGAAATAAACGGACGGAATAAAGATCGAAGCTATCAACACCTGGGCAGTTTCACTCCTTAGATATGGAGCAGGGGTACTCGCATAGACGGTAGACGAAGTAAACAGCTTAGACAGAAAGACAAGGAAGTTGCTAACTAAATATGGGATATTCCACCCAAAAAGTGACACAGACAGATTGTATGTACCAAGAAAAAGAGGGGGAAGAGGACTTATTGGATACGAACACAGCATTAGATCATAAGAAAGCAACATAGCATGGTATGTAAAAAATGCCACAGAACCGCTAATATTAGAAGTAACAAAGTCAGGCTTGTGTAGGATGAAAGATTTCAAACATAAAGCACTATACAAGAAATTGAAAACAAATGAAACTGAAAATAGGTGGATAAAGAAAAGAATGCATGGTCAATTTCATAGGGATGTTGAAGATAAGACAGACAGAAAAAAAAGATGGCTGCGGATGACTAAAAGTGATTTAAAACCGGAAACGGAGGCTCTAATCTGTGCTGCCCAAGAGCAAGCACTAAGAACAAACTACATAAAATGCAGAATAGAAAACATCAGAAAGTGATAAGTGCAGAATCTGTGGACAAAACGGTGAAACCGTATGGAATATTACCAGCCAATGTACGCCACTAGCCCAGAAGGAATATAAGAGACGCTACGACAATATAGTAAAGCTTGTCCATTGGACATTTTGCAACAAGTATTGACTTGACAGTAAAAAATTGGTACAACCACAAGCTTGAAGGCATCGTCGAAAATAGA
>NC_043006.1:29807586-29825086 GCF_006345805.1 Octopus sinensis | reverse complement strand
TTTACGTTTTTGTATTCTTATTCGAGTTTTCCTTATTGTTTTCACGTATTTCTGTATTTTTATTCGTGTACATCGTTCGTTTTCCGTCCTTGTGTTGTATACATTCGAAGCTTTCTTCCAAGGGATCTAATGCGCTTGGCTTAGATTTCCCTTGGGGGCTGCCCAGGTCGGAGCAATCTCAAGATTAAGCAGCCGAAATTGCGAAGATGATCCGGTTCTTGACTGATGACTGAGGGCTTCGAATGTCCCGTCCTGTGGTTCTTGTGTCGTCTTCTAGGTGTTTCACGTTCTTGTCCCAGTTGTATATGTTTTTTACTTTTTACACACACACACACACACACACACACACACACACACACACACACACACACACATATATATATATATATAAGTACCGTATATCTGGAATTATCTTACTCTGTAGTAAAGTAATAGGTTTACCTTCTTTTGACTAAAAAAAAATGCACTTTCGAGTTTGTCTTTAGGCAAATATACTTTCGTTGTGATATATTTGTTTTCTGTAATGAATGTCAAACATCGTGTTGCGTTACACGATTTATAGGACATCGACTTACTCTAGCACTTTCAGTAAAGCTTTTCTTTGCATATATTTCCTGCGTGGATTTTAACAGGATAATGTTAAGCTGAAGTTGTCCTCCAAATAATCTTCACGAAAAATTGTTTCTAAAATTCAAATTATAGATTTCACATATATGCGCGTGTGCGTAAACAGATTGAACTTCCTATATTTTTAACGTTGTTTCTTCTCAATATGAAGTGGCACTGGAAACAAAAAGGAGTGATTCCTGCAAATGTATAAAAAAGGATATTCTGAAATCCTTGACTTTTAGTTTTCAAGGCAATCATTTAGCAATTTTAAAATGACAAAAAATAACTACTAAATGAACACTTTTTACTTGTTTTTATTTTTAATTAAATGTTTCGCTTTTACACTAGGCTTCATATCGTCATTAAATTCTATTTAAAAAGATAATTGTGGGGATTTTATTGTTTCAGTTTTCATGTTTACTAATTTTTTTCAGTTTTATATGATTTGTTATGAAAATGTTATTAGATTCAATAAGGTTTATATTTTTCTCAGTTTTCATGTTCATTAATTTTTTCCGTTTTATGTGATTTATTATAAAAATATCCAATTCAATAAGGTGTTTAATCTTTTCTCTTTTCGTGTTTATTAATTTTTTTGTTTTATTGGGGGTTAAATAAATTTTTTAGTTGGGAAGATAAACCAATTTTTTAATGGGGTGTGAGATAAGTACCTTTATGTTATCGGCTTTGAGCGAATGGAAGGCAAAGTCGACCTCAGCGGCATTTGAACTCAGAACGTGGTAGCAGACGAAATGCCACTAAGCATTTTTTCCCGGCGTGCAAACGATTCTGCCAGCTCGCCGCCTTAATACATACATGCATAGACTATATATATATAAATATATATATAAATATATATATAACAATATAGGCACAAGCATGGTTATGTGGTAAGAAACTTGCTTCCCAGCCACATGGTTCCAGGTTCAGTCCCAGTGCGTGGTACGTTGACCAAGCGTCTTCTACTATAGTCTCGGGCCGACCAAAGCCTTGAGAGCATGTGTGTGTCTGTGTGTGTGTGTTTGCCCCCCCTCCCCACCATCACTGCTTGACAACTGGTGTTGGTGTGTTTACGTCCACGTGACTTATCGGTTCAGCAAAAAGTGCTCGATTGAATAAGTACCAGCTTTCAAAGAAAACCAAAAATACTGGGGTCATTTCGGCCAAACTAAAAAAATAAATCCTTATTGAATCTAATAATATTTTCATAACAAATCATATAAAACTGAAAAAAATTAATAAACATGAAAACTGAAACAATAAAAACCTTATTGAATCAAATAATATTTTTATAACAAATCATATAAAACTGAAAAAATTATTAACGTGAAAACTGAGAAAATAAAAACCTTTTTGAATCTAATAACATTTTCATAACAAATCATATAAAACTGAAAAAATTATTAACGTGAAAACTGAGAAAATAAAAACCTTTTTGAATCTAATAACATTTTCATAACAAATCATATAAAACTGAAAAAATTATTAACGTGAAAACTGAGAAAATAAAAACCTTTTTGAATCTAATAACATTTTCATAACAAATCATATAAAACTGAAAAAATTATTAACGTGAAAACTGAGAAAATAAAAACCTTTTTGAATCTAATAACATTTTCATAACAAATCATATAAAACTGAAAAAATTATTAACGTTATTGAATCTAATAACATTTTTATAACAAATCATAGAATTCCTATTGAGTTGGCCAAAAGTCAACAAACTGAAAAAGTTATTAATGTGAAAACTGAGAAAATAAAAACCTTATTGAATCAAATAACATTTTCATAACAAATCATATAAAACTGAAAGAATTAATAAACATGAAAACTGCGAAAATAAAATGTTATTGAATCTAATAACATTTTTATAACAAATCATAGCATTCCTATTGAGTAGGCCAAAAGTTAACAATATGTTGAAGTATTGAATCAAAAGGATCTAAACCCTTTTAATTCAATCTCTTGTCGCTACATAAACTAAACTTTTTAGTGGGGATATAACCCAAATTTTTAATGGCAATTTTCTTAATGGTGTAAAATAACCAAAAAGTACCAAAAGAAGTACCAGTTGTGTACTGAGGTCGATGTAATCGATTTATCCTTTCCCCCAAATTGCTGGCCTTGTGTCAAAATATGCTATTATATACACACCAAGAAGTCATATCTTTTTTCTTCTTCCCAAGAAAGATAGATTTACTATGAAAGTATATTTGTATAAAAATTATCCAACATTTAAACAAATTGTTTCAGTTCTTTTTTACCGAAACTTTTGTCTGGTGGAGGTTTTATCATGGACCAAACCTGACACAGACGGACAAAATGAAACAGTTTGTCATTTATTCCGGCATTCTTCTGTTTCAGTCAGTTAATAACAAATATTTGTTATTATTGTCATTGCCATTTTGGTCTAAGTCATCTCTGCTCTAGCAGATACATGTTCAAAAGCGTTCCTGCAAGGACAACATTATCCTATATGTTCTGCCATTTTGCAAGACAATAGTGTGGTTTGACTGTTATTTCTAGCAATACAAGGGACTACATGGACGTTTCCTGTGTGGCCTATTTCTAATGTCATCATGATTATTGTTTTAATCGAATGACCGTGACTATAAAAAAAGAAATTCTTTTTTCATATTTTCAAATACAGATGAAAACGTCCATTTTTGTCCTTTTTCTTCGAGCTTTGGGATCTTTACTTTTTGACCGACAGATTTAAAAAATAAATTTTTGTAACTAAACACTTTCAAACTTCGGACACTGGTAGAATGTGTCATATAAAACATCTTTTACTCTTAGCATTTTTGAGAAATGCTTATATTTACAAAGTTATTTCACGTTAAAGTTGTCCTATTTCGGTAATTTCAACCAATCAATGACGTGTATTCAGCTGAATAAAATTACTGCCGTTGTTTGTCAACAACAACTATCGGCGGTGTATTTTTCGTTTGTCACTGTTATTTATGACATCGTTCGTGCGTTTGTGCTAGTTTTAGCTTTAAGGTTTCAGGGTTAGGGTTTTAGGGTTAGGGCAATAGAATTAGGGTTTTAGGATTAGGGTTGTCATAAATAACAGTGACAAACGAAATACACACCGACGGAAGTTCTTGTTGACAAACATCAGCAGTAATTTTATTCAGCTGAATACACGTCATTGATTGATTGAAATTACCGAAATAGGACAACTTTAACGTGAACTAACTTCGTAAATATAAGCTTTTCTCAAAAACGCTAAGAGTAAAAGATATTTTATACGGCACATTCTACCAGTGTCCGAAGTTTGAAAGTGTTTAGTTACAAAAAATGATTTTTTAAATCTGTCGGTCAAAAGGTAAAGATCCGAACTTTGTGATGGCTCATGACTTTTTTTGTGCTAATTTAAGTAACAAGAGGACAGAAAATGGAGAAGAGAAATGCCAACGGCATAATTAGATTTCAAAATGGTCTGACACCACATTCTGAAAATTATCAACACGGATCGAGTACCGACGTTCCAGTAATGACCACCTAGTTGTTTCAGGACATGCCGCCCTAAATTACCTGATGAGGCTTTTCTTCGTTTAAGACGGAAAGGTGTGATTTGGAAGAGATTTAACTGCGCTTTCTGGTAGGTCAAGCGATCACATAGAGGTTTCCCTAATTGGCTCGTCTAAAAGTGTATCTTATAGTTTGCCATAATTACCTCCCACCCTATCCTACGTAAAGATAGCCTAAGTTATCTTCTTTGGCCGAATAAAACAGCTGTCATAATATTCCGATCTCATCGAGTGTCATCTAGTACACAGTAACCTTGGTAACAATAATAGGGTCAGTGAGTAACTGCTGCTTCCCACTGTGATCTTGTGTTTGTACTTAGAGAGGAATATTGAAGAAGATGTATTTCTAGATGTTTTATGAGTATTTACTTTGTGTGTGGATCTGTGTTGGTGTTTGATGATGAGTTTGCTTATCTCGTCAATCTAGTCACATAGACAATGGGACAAGTCTTTATTACTGCAGTGTGTGTTTGTGTGTGTACGTGTGGTGTGTGTGTGTATGTGTGGTGTGTGTGTGTGTGTATGTATGCGGCGCGCGCGCGCGTGTACACGCATACATATATGTATGTATGTATGTATGTATGTATGTGCATATATATATATATATATATACTCTTTTACTCTTTTACTCTTTTAGTTGTTTCAGTCATTTGACTGTGGCCATGCTGGAGCACCGCCTTTAGTCGAGCAAATCGACCCCAGGACTTATTCTTTGT
Source organism: Octopus sinensis (assembly GCF_006345805.1). NCBI lineage: Eukaryota > Metazoa > Mollusca > Cephalopoda > Octopoda > Octopodidae > Octopus > Octopus sinensis. The sequence goes on along the minus strand of NC_043006.1, from coordinate 29,820,225 downwards.
AAGCCTAGTACTTATTCTATCGGTCTCTTTTGCCGAACCGCTAAGTTACGGGGACGTAAACACACCAGCATCGGTTGTCAAGCAATGTTGGGGGGGACAAACGCAGACACACAAACATATACACACACATACATATACATATATATATACATATATACGACGGGCTTCTTTCAGTTTCCGTCTACCAAATCCACTCACAAGGCTTTGGTCGGCCCGAAGCTATAGTAGAAGACACTTGCCCAAGGTGCCACGCAGTGGGACTGAACCTGGAACCATGTGGTTGGTAAACAAGCTACTTACCACACAGCCACTCCTACGCCTATAGAGCCACTCCTACGCCTATATATATATATATATATATATACATATATATATATATATAACTGACACTCCGTCGGTTACGACGACGAGTGCTCCACGGAACAGCCTGCTTGTGAAATTAACGTGCAAGTGGCTGAGCACTCCTCAGACACGGATACCTCTAAAGTAGTTTTCAGGGAGATTCAGTGTGACAGTGCTGGCCCTTTGAATTACAGGTGCAACTCATTTTTACTAGGTGAGTGGACTGGAGCAATGTGAAATAAAGTGTCTTGCTCAAGGACACAATGTACGGCCGGGAATCGAACTCATGACTTTACGATTGCGAGCCGAAAACCCTAACCACTAAGCCATGCGTCTTCACACACATACACACAAACACACACACACATATACATTATACATATATGTACGCATACATAGAACCATGCATATATACACAGACATGTATATATGTCTGAGCGATGGCCTAGTGGCTAGAGCTTGAACTCATAATCCTATGGTCATAGTTTCGATTCTCTGCTGTGTCATTGTACATGTCGCTTCATTTTCCTTCAAATTGATTCAGAGGAAACGAATTGCCTGCCTGCCGTAGGGCTCGAACCCTTAAGGCAGTTCATTGTTATCCACAACCTCTTTCTCAGCTTTTACGAAAGCATTTCTCATATAGGATTTCTTTTGAGATACTGTTCTCCTCCATGCGATAGACGTGACCCAGGCAGCACAAGATTCATTTCTTTTTACCTTCCTTTAGATTCACCAGAGAAGTGGAAATGAGGAACGCGCTGCATGGGCAACGCCGCACAGGCTTCTGACCGGCCGCCTGCCTACGTATGTGCTCACTCACATATCCACATCAACATCCAGCTTCATCTGCTGTGTTGTTTCAGCATAGTTGTCACCAGATTTGCTACAGTGCAACTAACAGTATATTTGCATATGACTGTAGGAGAAATTTTAGAGGTGGTTGGTTTCATAGTAGAGAACAACCTGTTGAACTAGATAGCAAGGGCTCAGAGTAGCTCCTGGCCCTGCGTCTAAACATCATGGAAGGCACAATCACCCGTAACAGCATGTATACCCCGGCACTGTTCTCCACACCAGACGCAAGACGAATTCTATGAGGATCCCTCATCATACATCATCTGCGTCTGTAGCAATGAGCAACTCGTTATTCTGGATGGCTTTAATGCCAGAATCAGTACAGGCCACGATTCATAGCTTTTTCTGTTATTTTTGTCGTGACCAAGGTTAAGCATACAGAAAGGCGTCGTGGCAAAAGACATTCTGATGGTTGCTGTAAACATCTGTGACACAAGCACACTATCATGCTACTGTATGGTCCACATGTACCAGATTGGAGAGAAGACCGAACGTCTTCCATTTAAGAATCACATGCTTAAAACATTCAGGCAAGATAGTGTCCAATGTAGCGGTTCTGTCCGGCATTGGATTTCCCAGCATGTACACTCTGCTCAGGAAATAGAAAACTGAGCTGGTTGGGTCACATCCAACACGTGGAGGAAGCAGCAACGCTACGGATATCCTATATGGAGATGCATCTGAAAAAATGCCATTAGCCGTCTCTAGCTGGACTACAAGAGTATTTTCATGAGGAATCTAGAAGCGTGGATCCTCAGAAAGGAATGCAGTAGAGACAACAGGCCAATAATCACACACTTATCTCACCTCTGCGACAAATTATCATTTGCATTGTTTTTACCAGTCACAATCGATGTTGCTTGAAAAAAAAAGGGAGAAAAGGATGTAACCCATGGTTAATTATAGCCGCTTAATTGATTCAATGAGTACTAAAGTCTATTTAAAAATAATTTACTGTGAGAAAATGGAATATTAGTCAATTACGAACATTACTTTTATTTCGGATCAGTACGGGGTACAGTTCTGAGATTGTTTCGGTCATATTAGGATATCATCTGCAAAATATAGACGATTTTTGCGCCACAATAATAGTTCAAGGCTACCATTCGAATTAATGGAACAGAATGGTTTCTGTTCAAATTGAAATTTGAAATTTCTGAAGATGAGTTGGCCATAAGGACTGCACCTCGGGAAAGTTTGGTTGAGCAATTTACATTCCGATTGAGATATAGTTTCATGTCGAAAATGCTGCTCCTATGGCTCCAAGCCTAAATTCCACAGTATTTACCGAAGACATGGCGGAAGTAACACGATACTATTAAAGGTAAATCTAATCTAATCTAGGATATTAAAACCATAGATTTGTTATCTGAGAACGAGCAATGTAGTGATCAATTGTCTGTTCTTCGGTTGATATTCCAAGTTACTCCATCAGCCTTGTTTCGGTCTGTATACAGGATATTTAGCTTGAGTTTAGAATTCAATAAAAAAATTAAACATTGTTAATTAAATCACTGAAATCCAACATGGAAAGATTTATATAGACTTTAAAGTCAAAATTCGCTCGCGAACTCGAAAAGATAGAAGGCATAAGTCAATATCAGTGCGATATGAGCTCGGAACAAAAAAGTAATTAAATATGGTAAGTCATTTTGTCCAACGTTCTTCCCATTTTACTAATTAACCGCCTTAATTAGTAGCAAAAAACAAATAGGTTTAGAGCTGAAACTAGAAAAAAAAAACAGAATTCGCAATTTATGTTTAATCCCCGTAAATATTAATTGTGTAGGGAAGAATCGAAGTATTCCAATTGTTGTCATATCTTAGTTTTGCAAGAATTCTGTATCTCGGATTACAATATCCAATGTACTTTTTTGAAGATGGTAGGAATGGTTTTAGGGAAATTCAGCTACTGCTTCAAGCAAGTAAAACAGCTGAGTAGAAGCGATAGAATTGGCAAAGTGATATTATCGTTATCCGGATTCGTTCCAGACGTCTACATAACCTTTTATTTATTCCTGTAACATAGTTAATACTTTACTTTTCATATGTAATCACCTAAAAAAATTGTCCTCGTGCTTTCTCAAAAGAAATCATTATTTGTTGTTAAGTATTTGAAGAAAGCTCTCTCATATTTAACTGTTTGTGTAAATATTTTCAAAATTCAAATCCGGTTTAACTCTCCTTTTGTTTCATTTCCTTCTCCAATTTTCATTTTTGTTACTTATTTCTGTTTTTGACAACGGAAATGAACGATATTCAAGCTCTTCGTTTTCTTCTCGTGTGTGTAATAGCTGAAACTTGTTAGATGATACATTGCTTGTTGAACTTTACTCAAAATTAACACCATAATTTTATCAAATGATGAAATCTAGAAGTAAAATAAAGTATATAATAAAACACAGGTTACCTACAAAAGTCTTATCATTGTTTCTGCAATAAGCAACAAATTCGGATGGGTTAATCTTCCGAAGAGAAGACTCCATTTGCTGATTTCGAAGACTGGAACTATTCATCTCACTCTTGACTCTCTTAAAAGTACCAGTCTTTATAAATATGTAAAACAATTGTTGTTGCTACCACAGGTACTCTGATAACTTCCGGTAATTTCTAAGCTGAATTCTAGAACCAATTTTCTTACAACAACCGTTGATGCCCACCCTGGTTACTTGCAATATATAAAGAAAAAATATTTAAACTGAAAAGATCTAATAAAAAAAGAAAAGAACAGGGAAAATATCCCTTTTAATAAAGGCGCAAGACCTGAAACATTGGGAGGAGGGTTAAATCGATTACATCGAATCTTACTACTCAATTAGTATTGATTTTATCAGCCTCGGTAGAATGAAAGGTAAAATCAACCTTAGTGGAATTGGAACTCAGAACGTAAAGACGGATGAAATGTCAGTAAGCATTTTGTCCGGCGTGCTAACAATTTGGCTGTTCTTACTGCCTTAAAGGACAGGAAAATATCGTGAGTGTAAATAATGAAAGCAAATTTTTTTCTGATTTACAAGTGATTAAGAAACCTTAATGTAATGGAATTCGAAATAATATCAGCTCTTATGTGTCTTTCTTATAACTTTGAGTCTTTCACATGTTTTTTAAATTTATTTATCGGTTTTCAGGGTTCTGAATTTACGTCATACGGAAATATTGAAGTTATGTTTTACACAAGAAAATAGCATCAAACTTCAAACGTTCATATATTTTTACTTGTCTGTTATTGGTAGTCAGGGATATTCATCAAAGTTTTGCTAGCTCTCTATGTTCTGGCTGAAGTGTAATGTAGACAATAGTAATAGAAGTGAAATAGCGGCACCCAGCAATTGTAGCTTGACTACAGGTCTTTACACTATGGCCTTCATTATTTATGGGGGAAATATTTATAAATTAACCAAAAGGGGTGAACAAATCAACTAAAATTTAAAATATTGAAAAAGGTGTGAAATAAGTGAAAATATAATTGATTTTCATTACGTCATTCCTTAAAGTAGTTGATTAGTCACCAAAAATTTCCCTCTCAAATACTTCAATTCACGTTTTGCAAAAATATTTTTTATTCTTTTACTCCCAGATATTCGTCACAACAGAGACAAATAGACAGAAAGCGAATAGGTAAACTTATAAAAGATAATTTACATTGATAATGTTGCCTAAGAAACAATCTCTGGCTTAGATGGGTTCTCATGTTTTCTCTATTTTCATTTAACCGTATCTTGCCATTTATTACTGGGCAACTAGCCTGATATTTTGAATATTAAATTAACTTCATTACTTGATTACTATTTTATAGTTTTTGACTTCAGAATGATGAAAAGTAAAGTTAACTTTGGCAGGATTTGAATTTGGGTCGTAGATGTCTGTATCTAAGTACCACAGACACTTTCTCCAGCTCAAACAATTCTTCGAATCTTTAATGAATAAAGTCGGTCGTCTTTCTGCCTCTTTTATTGACAAGAGAAAGAGATGAAATATAAGGTGATTCTGGGTGAATTTGAACTCAAGAAATGTGAGGTTTCACTGGGACACGGCCAAATATCTTGAATAGCATAAACAGCTTCAGCAGCATTGTGTTAAGGTGTGTATTATTTTCTTTTGGGCTCTGCACAAAGCAGAATGCAAGTATTTATAATGTTTCTATATAAAGACACTTGCGTTTTTATATTATAATGGTATTTGCAACAGCTTGAAGCCGTTATGAACGACTGCAAAATATTCCTGCCTAGATTTTATCTAACAACTTACTTCCTTGAACGTATTGAAGATGTCATTTACTTTAGACATTCTCAGCATTGGAAAATTCGAAAACTTTGTAGCACAAATGCCAAGATTTGTATCAACTAGCCTACAGCAGGCCCCACATTACGCCCCTCTATTATTGCGTCATAGGCAAACTCGTATGTTTTGCCACACATTTGTCAAAGTTTGTATCAAATGGAATTTGCAGCAAACTTCAGTTTACGCTGCATGGTTTTCGCATCATTTAGCTATTTATTTATTCCTTTGTTTACATGGTGGTTTCTTTGAATTGATAACATTTTAGACAGTCAATTCCTATGTCATGTCTTCTACAAATGCTTGGTCGTGTTTCCAGGTAAGACATTTACAGTAAGACATTACTGACATCAATTAGATTTTAAAAGATTTTTAAAGTTTGTCTGTCATATAAGTGAAGGATATACTTTATTTATGGGAAGCATACACAGAATTTAGTTACCGTTAACTTTTCAAACCACGAAAAGGGACTTTTCGGTACTGAAAGTTAACATGACATCCGTTAAATATACGATGCTTTGTTACTTATAGAAGGCGACGTATACTCTGGACATTGTACCTACTTACATGAATTGAGATAGTGGGAATTAATTGTGGCGATTATGGACACAGTGTGGTATTTTTAACAAGATACAAGCTACACATTTAGGTATTAAACTGCCTCTGCCGCTAATCCATATTTTAACAAACTCACTGGTTAATCGTGACACCAGCGCTAGTTCTGGCTCTGTTTTTCTATATATCACTGGCGGGGAGATGAGTCCTCGTTATCTCTAGCGGTGGAGCATCCATCATCGACGAGACTAAGGAAAGTTGAAGTCATGTGATCTGGTGGTCCCTGTGCTGGAGATGGTGGGGACTCATCTTCCCGCTAGTGATATAAGCAAGTGTGCATTTTGCACCAAAAGCCAATACGAGAGTTTCTCTCATCGTATCTACCATAGCATTGTTTGTTCTAACAGAACATTCAGGTTTAAGTGGGGATAAATATTACACATCATTGAGTTTTCAACTGCTACTCCGGCCACCTTTTCTACTCAGTCACCTCGGACACATTGTCTTTAGAAAGGATCATTAAGCAGATAATTAGTCATCACTTATTCAGTGAACCGTGGATACACTGAGTGGTGAACAGTGGGTTGAATGTAGACCAGGCATAGGCGAATTTTTTTCGCAATTCGGACCGTATGAGGCATGACTCACCATCTGATAATAGATTTTCGTCAGACGTGCCCTCCAGAAAATCCCGCGGGACGCTGTTTCTTATCGAGTCTCTATTGTTGCACGTATGAAAGTGTCAAGCCATGAAACATTAAAAACTTCCGTCTTGGTCCTTGCCATTCTAAAAATAAATGAATAAATAAACAAAATTCTGAAATTTGTCCAAGAAGCGCGGTTATTAAATTAATTTTTTAAATAAGCGCCATTTTCTACAATGACAGCGAAAGTCTGTTGTAAGATGGAGAAGATTCGTTGCGTTTATACTGCAGGAACATATTTTGCTTGCCGGCGGTTTCCTTCTATAATGGGACTGCAGGATACATTCATAGTATGTGCGTGATTGTTTGTGTATGTATATGTTTGTGTGTGTGTGTGTATGTGTGTGCGTTTGTTGAGTGTCTTTGGTCTGTTCTGCTTGAGTAGATCTGATGACACGGAAGTGGTTCGTCAGATTCTAAAACTTCCAATGCTTGGCCCATAAAAGTCTTGGATTACATTAAACATTCCTAATGTTGGCTAATATGTTCCGTTTCCTTTATCAGCCACTAATTTGCTAAGCCTTTGATGGTGAACCAAAGCCGGTCATGTGGAGTGTACTAAAGAATTAGTATCTAGGATTGTTTTTCTGTTATCGGATGTTGTGCCGATTATTTGATATACTTTTGCCTTATTCGTGATGTATTTCTTTTTGTCTGGAATTGCCTTCGAGTTGCTCTCCACTCCATGGGTAACTCGAACTGTATGGATCTTAAGTTTGACTCACTGGGGTCTTGAGGTAGCTCACCTTCTAAACATGAAAGATTGTATATCATTACAAAATAATTAGTGCATGTGATTTAGTGGCTACAATGCCACTTCTATATCACATTGTTTCTGGATTTAACTTCATTGTTATATCAAATGCCCAGCTGGTTTTGTAGTGTTGTCACACTAAATTCTTACGTATGATGAGTGGGAAAAGCTTTTGGTTTCTTTGTTCTTTTGTCTTTAATACATTTCTAAAGACTTGATTTTATCGAAAATTACTCGAAAACCATTAAACACTGTTTTAATGTCTGTTCCACTCGAAGCCCCAGACACTCACACCCACACTCACGCAGTTACTCTCCCCTCTCTCTATATCACGCAGTTACTCTCCCCTCTCTCTATATTACTTCCCTCTATATTACTTGTAATATGATGAGGCACGTATACATCGTCTGCTTATAACAAATCTTTATAAGAGTACATTTATTTATTTATTTATTTTTATTAATCTAAAGACAATTTAAAGTCAAGACTACTATATTAAATGGCAAGTTATTTTTGCTGTTGTTTAGCCCTGCCAGTCCTGATCGAGCAGGCTCACAATCAAAAGCAGTCTAGTCGTGGCCTTCATGCCTTTCTATGTGCTAGAAACCCAGGACAATGTTCTTCAACGTATCATTTTTCTAAGGCTGTAGGGTGTAAATTGAGAGAATTTAGCTACTATTTCTAGTAGATTGATTGACTACGTAGAAGCACCCTTGTTGATTTATAAGTGACAAGTGTTTATTGAGAGTATATAAACAGAAGGGCATATATGAGAAGACAAAACAGAAGAATGTATAAAGAAATGTCGATCTTATGCAATCCTCTCCTCTGACCATAATCTCATCGTCTCCATTTTGTTGTCTCATGAAATTTTTAATTCACACACACACACACACACACACACACACACAACACACACACACACACACACACACACACACACACACACACACACACACACACACACACACACATTCTAAGGAATCCGAGTCCGCGAAATGGTTTTGATTCTCAGCTGGAATTGCTTCCATTTACGTCACTAATGCCTTTGGGAAATACATGAACACAACAATCTGAGAAGCATCGTGTCTATTTAATCTATCTATCTATCTATCTATCTATCTATCTATCTATCTATCTATCTATCTATCTATCTATCTATCTATCTATCTATCTATCTATCTATTTATCTATCTATCTATCTATCTATCTATCTATCTATCTATCTATCTATCTATCTATCTATCTATCTATCTATCTATCTTTCTATCTATCTATCTCTATCTATCTATCTATCTATCTATCTATCTATCTATCTATCTATCTATCTATCTATCTATCTATCTATCTATCTATCTATCTATCTATCTACCTTCCTACCTATCTATCTATCTATCTATCTATCTATCTATCTATCTATCTGTCTGTCTGTCTGTCTGTCTGTCTGTCTGTCTGTCTGTCTGTCTATCTGTCTGTCTGCCTGTCCGTTTGCCTGCATGTCTGTCTGTCTGCACACACTCACACACATACACACGACCCCCTCCTCTCTGTCTTATTGCAGGCGGTAAATAAACTGATCAGGGCTGAAGTATTTTCTAATCCTGAAGAGGAAGCGACGTCTTTGAGATGCAGTCTAGACAATATTACATCTGTGAAGTCGCCAGAGAGATTATCAGAGATTACAAGGTTTAGCATTTGTAACGACTACGACAATGACTGTTTCCATGATTTGTGTAGAGACGGGGGTTTTTATACTGTAGAATGAAACTGGGTTATAATGTTCTTATTCGAAAATGTTTTCAAAGTTTTTGCGTGTGCCTCTCAAAAAGTCCTGACCAGACGTAGGCGTCGAATAAATTATTTATGAACCAGTGAAATCCATTATACCCATCAGACAGCAACATACCAGCCAGAGTTAACGAAGCGACCAATGTGGTTGCTTCACAAGCTAGAAATAAAAGCTAATTCTGTCCCCACCAAAAAGATCATTGTTGAAATAATTTCCACCATAGTTCTATTCATTCAGAGCCGATCTGGTGCAACAATAATATCAACAAAGCATGATTTTCTATCGGAATGGCAAGGATCATCTAGTCATTTTTAATGGTGACTGATGACTTGCGCGGTAACTTTGTTTAAAATGAAGAAGACTTGCGTACCATCAACCTCGCTCTCTCCTCCGTGACTATCTTCAATCCAGTGGTAAGAGCAGATCAAGACGACTGGGGAGAGAGACGGATGCAAGGGATGATAAAAATGTTTTACTCGCCTCATCTTGTTCTCTGTACTCCACAATGTGTTGCTACAGCTGTCTTCTCCTCCGACGAACCATGAAGGTTTCTTCCGCAGTACCTGTGTTGTTTGTTCCTCCTCGAGCCATGCCTGGCTCATAAGGGCCGGTTTCCCGGTTTCCTTGGCGTATAGGTTCCCCACCTGGACAGGACGCCGGTCCGTCGCAGGTGAGCTGCAAGATGCAGGAGGGAAGAGTGAGAGAAAGTTGTGGCGAGAGAGTCAGCAGAAGTTCGCCATTACCTTCTGCCGGAGCCGCGTGGAGCTTAGGTGTTTTCGCTCATAAATACACACATCGCCCGGTCTGAGATTCGAACCCGCGATCCCTCGACCGCGAGTCCGCTGCTCTAACCACTAGGCCATGTGCCTCCACTAGTGTCTGCTGGATCCAGTCTTCACACACATAAGGAAGCAAACCCTAACTTATCAAGTGTCACGCATTCGTTGGCGATCCTCACGTTAGTATATGGAGTATCAGGGAGGGATGGGACATTTGACGGTGGTACACATCGCACTGTTAGGGGTTCTCCTCTGGCCCCCAACTCTCACCTATGGCTCCAAGTAGTTGTTTGCATGCAACTGCACCTATATCCCGGCACCAACAAGAACATTAACAATAACATACATGCTATCCTTCAACATTTGTGCATGCTACATGTTATTGACATGTTATTGACTCCTACAGTAATGTTCTACTAATCCAGTGTCCAAATAGTCAGGCAAACCTAATAGTCCAACGCTTTTCACGTTTCGCTGTTCTTTCCTAACTCTGGTCACCAATGCTACCTCGACATTGTTTAGACCTTGCACCCAAATAGTTTTTGTCTGCCTTTATCTACTTATTTATTATCCATTCATTGATGAACATATCTTTCAATGATAAGAATAGCCAATTTGGAAAAAGTGTGAAAAGAAAGCATGTTACTCTCCCATTGAATCTGCAAATTGAAATTATACAGCGCTTAAGAGGAGACAATCATGGCGACTGGTTAGAAAAAAGTAGTTGGACAGGAGAGCTAGGAAGAAGAGATAGGGGTGGGGTATGTGGGTGTGGATGGCGGGCATATCAATGAAGGGAGGTGGGTAGGAGTGAAGAGAGGAAGTAGGTGTCAGATGAAGAGAGGGGGGATTCAGATAAAGAGGGGAGGGGAGTTGAGCCCATGTGGCGCAAAGGAGCGAAGAGAGAAGATTAAATTTTCACTCTCTCTCTCTTTCTCTCCCTCTCTCTATATATCCATATATGTATGTATACCTGCATACGTGTTCAAAAGATTTCTACATGGATGGCTTTAAAACAGGATATATATTGAATATGTGCAGCTGCATAATCAAGTTCTGATATTAGAGGGAGCATGCACTTAAAAAAGACGCCATGTCATATTACAAATAATTGTCAACTTATTCTATATTTATATTTTGTTTTAAATCATTAAATTCCAACCACAAAGCGGATACCTTTATAATGAAGGACATATCTGTTATTTTGTATTTAAAATGTAAAAAAAAAAAACCAATAAAATTGTTTTACAGTAAGTTCATAAATTAGAAAGCATAATAAAAATCTCTTCGTTATTTATTTTGATTTCAAGCTTAAAATGAAATCAAACGAATGTGAAAAATGTATGAATGAAGTGCAACAATCTCTTGTCTAGGCGCCATTTTGTTGAAGTTATTTTATTGTAATTCACCTCAGCAGTCAAGTCTCTTTCAATGGAGAGCAAAATTAACTCGGACAACCACCGTTTACCCACTGAAGAACGAAAGTTTTAGTTGATTAAACTATCTTTCTTGAACTACGCTAGTTATTAATCAGAAAGTTCAGGAAAATGTGATATAACGTGGACGAATTAAGATAAATGAATCACATGACATTGGCGATCAAGAATTTAAGTGCATTGTTGACGATTGCTTTTATCTTACCGTTTGTGCTCAGGATTTCAATAAAGGAACAAAGTTCTCGTACGATTTCAATTTGACTGGGAATCACGTCTGAGTATGTTTTCTAAGGGAGATTCGATTGCTATTTCTAGCATATCAAGCTACTGCATACAGGCTACTTCGTTGAATTTTACAGCTCACGTGTAACATCTTGCAGAACACTACACTCACTTAAATATTATACTTAATATTAAATATATTGTGTTTACCTGTAACATCATTTAAAACCAGGTACAATAGAAGGGGTAGTATTAGCACGGTAGCGTTGATTTGAAACTGAACCGCTAGGTAGCCGGTCAAACAACATGATCAAACCACAGTTTCACGTGACCCGTCTACTAAGCAACTAATCAGTGTCAAGCCATCGCGTGATTCAATCCTGTAAAATCTTCTTGAGCTCTATAAAAAGGTATTTATTGGTGGTAATTGCAGAATGTTAAGGCAGCCGTACATCGTGTCTCCATTCTCACTTCATCCAGCCGGTTAAGACAGATGGCCGATAATAGACAGGAATTTTCGTCGCTACAAATATAGCGCAATTATTTTCCAGTTACGATGAGCCAGCCATAGTCTGCTATATCAATAAACTTGTCGTAAACTCCAAGCAGTATGTCTCTCCTTGAATGAAATTATTGCTGTTAGTATTTATAAACGACCATCACAGTTAAAACGGAAGAAAAGAAAGACATCGGAAGGGCGATGCATATCTTGCGTGCAAATAAATTTTTTCGCAAATTATAGTGTGGCTTACAATGTGTTGCTTACCCATGCTTTTTAATTGAATTGAATTATTATTTTTTTTTAAGTATCATCATTATAGATATTTTTACTCCAGTGAAATTAAGAAATCAACTCGTAAATAAATGAAACCCTCGAATTCATCACTGCACACACACACACACACCACACACACACACACAC
>NC_043006.1:29725086-29802586 GCF_006345805.1 Octopus sinensis | reverse complement strand
CTTTTTTTTCTCTACATTGTATACTTTATAGACAATAGTCTTTTCTTTAATTTAATTTTTTATTTCGTTTGGTGGTGTTATCCTAGATTCACCGTCTTTGTCGGTGATCAATCCGAAATAGGTTTGTATTTCTTCCATTTTAATTTTAATGAGTTCGCGCCCGCCGACGGCTGCAGCGAAGTTCATTTTTTGACTTTCTTCTATCTAAGGCATTCTAACGAAAATGCTTCCGTGTAAACGGTGAAAATATTGTCAATTTCCCCAAACAGGGACATAATTCAATTTTTAAACAATAACCAAAGCTCCTTCTCCCAAAGGGGGAGCGTTACAATTTACAATTATTTAACAAATGCAACACAACAACGTTTCCCTTACGAGGAACCAACAAACGTGATAACAATAGTTAAACAGTAATATTAATAGCAACAAACCTTACGGTGAATCAAAAAGCAGTACGCAGTTGAAGCTATAGTCCTTTATGTATAAGAAATAAACCAACAGCAGTACTCAGTAGAAGCGGCTGCTCGAGAAAACAGACATTACATACAGCCAAACTTCATAGAGATACTTAATGCTAGCTAATTAGCAGATAATCTAATGTAAAAGCCGTGGTAAACGGTATGTGCACAGCTCCATCTGGACTGTTCCATTTCTGCACGCTAATTTTATTTTTAACTTATTCCCATGCATGTGAAACCACTTATTCAAGTTCAAGTCATTGATGCAATTTTATACTAATTGCTATTTTTACTTTTGTTATGTTACGATTATATTATACTTTAGTTTGATTTTAATTATTACTTACTACATATAATTTAATTGTTATTATTTTTATTGTTAAAGTGAAAGTATCTGACATAAAATAGAGAAATGTTTTTGTTTCACTTTTAACACGTAATACTGAAATAGTGGAGAAGATATGATATTGCTGTGGGCTCGCCCTAGGCAAAAAGTTAAAAGTTTTTTTGCCGATGACACTCCCCGGACCCTAAGTAAGGCATGTGTAAAATTTGAATGAAATTGGTTGTTTAGTTCTCAAGTTTTAGGGAAACACACAGACAGACAGACACACATTCTCAGTTTTATATATATTGAGAATTGGTCTTGTCGAACCAATTAAGATGCTTGCGTTTCACGAATCTAAGAAGTACTTCTGCAGATGATTTGACGCTGTCATGAATATTTTTGTCGTTTCTGGATTTTTTTAAGAACCGATGTTTATTCTCGGATGTATACTGGATCTCAGTGGCTTCTTTGCATACCGTTTAAATACTTTGCTGCGAACCATTCTGAGATCTGAGTAGCACTCGGGAGTTTTGTGAGTTCTGGTTACTCTGAAATCGCTACAATCCTTGTTCTTAGTTATAACATAGTCGAACGTGTGCCAGTGGCCAGATCGAAGATGCCACCAGCTGTTTTTGTATTTGTCTGCTTGCTGAAACACTGTATTTGTGATTGTTAGACTAAACTGTTGATAAAAAAAAAAAAAACAGCAGTCGCAATCTGCTTTCGTTGACTGTTCCTGTCCCATGTTTTCCCCATTACTCCTGACCTCACTGTATGTTTGTTGTTTATTCTGGCATTAAATTCGCCCATCAATATGATTTTGTCATGGTATACCTATTTCTTTACTACCCACAAGGGGCTAAACACAGAGAGGACAAACAACGGATTAAGTCGATTATATCGACCCCAGTGCGTAACTGGTACTTAATTTATCGACCCCGAAAGGATGAAAGGCAAAGTCGGCCTCGGCGGAATTTGAACTCTGAACGTTACGGCAGACGAAATACGGCTACGCATTTCGCCCGGCGTGCTAACAGTTCTGCCAGCTTGCCGCCTTATGTCATGGTATACCGTCTGCAGTTTGGAGTAGATGGTGTATTCCTGTTCGCACGCTGATAAGGTAGGTGCATATGCAATGATAATGTGCATAGATGAGGATTTACCTATCGTGATACGAAATGTCATGAGAGGCTCATCAGCAGCTTGAGGGACGGATGGCAATTTGCCAGGTAGTGTCGTTTTAATGACAGTACCAGAAATTCTTGGTTCATCTGCAGGCTCTCCGCTCCAAAAGAAAAACAAAAGAAAAAAGAAAGGTATAACTACTTCCAACTTCCCGTAATCCACCAGTGTCTGCAAGCCTGCTTTCACTTAGGGCAGCAACATCCTTTGGTTGCTTTTTGCAGGGTCCACTCTATTGGAAATATTGGGGCCAGTCTTCTGTTTTAAAGGTAGCATCTTGCTGCAAACTATGTACGTCTTAAAAAGGGGTTTAGGGGCAATATCCTTCCTCTTCTAAGCCATTAAAAAACGCACCATTTGTTATCTTATTTTTAGTTTCCAACCAAAATTAAAATTCCTTTAGAGAAATCCTCTTACCGAATACAAAAACCTAACTCATTTGACCATTCTATGTACAAAATGGAATTTTCACATAGAAACCTGCGGCGAGTTTAATTTCGTATTTCAAGTTCTACAACTGTAAATTGCGAAATGTTATCCGGCTTTTTCTCGATCTTGTAATTCATTTGTTCCATCGTTTTTCCACGCGCACACACACGCACACGCTCATGCACACATACACATACAGGCACAAAAACACATGACATACACACTCACACACACATACGCACACGTGCACACATACACACACAGACATACACAAACATATAGGCTCACACATACAGGCATACATAGACATACACACACAGACACACACACACACTTATAGACGCACGCACGCACGCTCGCACACAGTCGCGCACGCACGTACGCACGCAATTTGATCTGTTGGGAGAATCGTTCTTAGAGAACTTCACATGGTGTAGATAATATTCCAACACATTAAACTGTGTAGTTAAAACAAAAAGCGACAACTTCGTTAGACGTTCTCTCTTTTACCGTTCCTCTATCACCGATGAATCTATAAAATAGATGCCAGGAGTGAAACGTAAATCCCTTACCATAAAACTTTTGATTTACGCATTGTGACACCACTCACGTGTATGATTCTTATGTTCTGCCGCAGAGATTTCATTCACTAAAATTGCGATAAAACATTTGATGCACGTCAAATATAAAATTACGTCTTTTGTATCAGAGCACGACAGGAACAGAATATTTCTGCATTCTACACGTTTTAATCCCTTTCTTACAGTTGTTGTTGTTAGTATTTTAACCCCATGTCAGAGTTAAAGGAACAAACTTTTGATCAAAGGCTCACCAATTGGTGCCATCGCGTCTTTTTTGATAATCTAGAACTTCCTTCTCTTTTTGTAGATAGTAGGATGTAATTTGAAGAAATTTAGATGCTATTTCTATTGAGTTGAGAAGAAGCTGTGTTACTGAATGAGAATATTCAAAACGTGCAGAATCTGCCAAAAATAAGATGTACAAAAATGCGAGAAACGGAATGTTGTAACTCAAACAATTTATATTTTAGCATCAAGGTAGCAAGTGTTGGAATCGCTAAAATGCCGGACAAAACGCTTTGCGGCATTTCTTTCCGGCTTTACGTTGTTCTGATTTCAAATTCCGCTGTGATCGACTTTGCCTTATATAATTTCGTAGTCATCGATGTCCATGTTATCGATTAGCCACCGACTCCAAAACTTTAGGCTTTGGGCTTATAAGTGAAACAATTAACTTAGCAAATATATATTGGTTTCAAATTTTGGCATGAAGCCAGCAATTTCGAGATAGGGACTAAATCGATTAAATCGACCTCAGTGCTTAACTTTATCGACCTCAGTGCTTAACTTTATCGACCTCAGTGCTTAACTTTATCGACCTCAGTGCTTAACTTTATCAACACCGAAAGGATGAAAGGCAAAGTCGAGCCCGGTGGTAGTTGAACCCAGATCGTAAAGACGGACAAAATGCTTAGTGGCATTTTGTCCAGCGATCTAACCATTCTGCCAGCTCGCCACCTTTAGCAAAAATGCATTATTACAAATCGATATGTTTTTGTAAATATGTGTACTTGCTTTTTAAATTTGCGATATTATTTTGTTGGTACATGTAATTCAAACAAAACGAAATTGAATCCCATTTACATTTATAGGTTCGGCTTTTATAGTTTTCATTTGAAAAACACAATATAAATATTGTAGATAATTGTTAAATATTTTAAATCTTTAAATGATTTATAAACTTTAACAATATAAATTACAACAAGCATAACTTTATAGAATAATGTTTGATGTAGGAAATAGAATTTTGGTAGTTTTTGAATCAGTAAAAAGTACACTGAACTCATTACAAAACAATTAGAATTTTTATATAATTTAGAGGTTACAATAATGTCTTGTCTCGAAAATTGTATTAAAGAAAATGTAATTCTATATTTGCCGCCAAAGAAACTCTGACGAATATGTAACGAACATATGATTCGAAGTGCGTCCCATTGCTCTGTATTTTTGGTCTGGAAACTGATCGTCCCATCATTTAAAAAGAAAAAAATTTAGTTAGCAGACTGGAGGATTGCTCCTGTTATGTAATTGGTTTATTTTCTCGCTAATAGGTTACTATTATAGTTCTTACTAGCAGTATCGCCCGGCGTTGCTCGGGTTTGTAAGGGAAATAACTATATAAGCATTTTTAGAGAGTTATAGCAAAAAAATGGGAAAAAAACGATGGTAAATTTTTTTAAAAATCGTTTACTCATCTAAGACATTTTTAGAGAGTTACTTCCCTTATATAATAGCGAAAAAATGCATTAAAATGGAAAAAAATGATGGTAAATTTTTTTTTAATCGTAGACTCATCGTAGACGCGCGCTAATACCCAGAAGGGCTCGATATGAATCACGACTATAAGATACCCTGTTTTGGTTAAACTGCACCGCAAAATGTGGGAGTAGTTAGGAATCTAAATCGTAGGAGACAGACACACAACTTGACTTTTATATATAAAGAAGATTTCCAGAACTTGGAAGCAATAATAGTAATTTAGAATATAGGTTGTCGTCGGTCCAAGACCGCTCAAGAGGAATTTGAAAATATTGCTTCATTGGTCCAAAATATTCTGTTTACCAACTGAAGACACGAATTTTCATATTCAATTTATTGCTGATGTTGGCAATGGATACTCGTTGCGATTGAGATTATTCTTTACGGAGTGAATAGCTTTCAGCTAAAGTAGTTCCATCTTATTTCTTGATTCCATATTCATAGAATTAAACACTCAATTTCAGTATTTGAGTTAGATAATAATAATAATAATAATAATAATAATAATAATAATAATAATATAATAATAATAATACTAATAATAATAATAATAATAATAATAATAATAATAATAATAATAATAATAATGATAAATTTATGCCACAACCAGATAACTCTTTGAAGGAATTGATCTCTTAGGTATCTTAATCTTCACTTACTCTTATCTAGAACTGTTCAGCATTTTTTTTTACATTTGTCCGTTTATTGAAATGGCTGCTGTTATATTGCAGCGGCGGCATCATTTCCTCCTCTATTAAATAACATTTCTAAGATATGATTAATAAACTTTTTTACTTGCTTTAATTTGCCTTCAACAGAAATACAAGACATGTTTTTAAATATTTATGTTCTCCAGTTTTCTCTTCTTAAACTGTCGGAAAAAGACCAACAAAATCTTGTTTCAACCAATTTGTAGGCGCAGTTACCTCTCCTGACGGTAGCTGTCTAAATAGCTGGCCACTAAGTGGCAAAGCATGTAACTCTGAGGTTCCGGGACTTAGTGCTTCCTCTTTGTCATCGCGACGCAGCGTGCGAGGATGTGACCATAACTCTTGCATAAGGCATGTAACACCTAATAGACATTGAGCAGCTCTGTCGTAGGATACACAGAAACTGAACATAGCCTTTCACTTGTAAATAACTTTCGTGATTTATTCAACTTGTATATATTTGTGACCTGGAGTAAAAGGCATTTAAAAGCTACTGCTTGGTTCTGTGGATATTCATTGTATACTGTTCTTTCTTCGAATGACATCTCCTATTCCAGCTTTCTGAGTCGTTATTAGATGGTTTCACCACGTGAGACCACGACCATCTAAAATTCCTTAAATTCTGCAAAGGGTTCTCGAGTATTAAGTTCTGCAATTTTTCAAACCCGTGACCAAGATTTAGTTTCGGATTTCTATATCTTTCTGTATCAGATGGTAGAAGGTCTACTCAGAAGGCTCACAGTATTAATATTTGGCCTATTGAAGCTAGAACATTCTATAAACAGTCAGGTATTGTCAACATTGTTGATCAAAGAGATTATTCGCTTGTACAGGATGCAAAAACCAAATAAACAACAAATTTTTATAATCTTTCTTAGCTGCAGTTGTAGAACATTTTTCAGTTCAATTCACAATCCCAAAATGAGTATTTAGCTCCAACCTCTGTATTTACGATTTTACCATTATCATTGAAAACCTCCTGTTTGCAAAACTTTTCAAAATGTTTGAGCAGAGCTTTATGTTCATAGATAGTTTCACACAACTGTTTGCTATAATGACCAATGTGAAAACCATTTATATTTTAGCAACCAAAATTTCTTAGGTTCTTGGAAGGGATCCTGTTGAAGCATGAAACTTTGCCAATTGCAACGGATGGTGAGTACACCTACTTGAAATCAACGATGGTCATTCTGCTTTCAATGTTTCAGATCAACATAGCATTGTCCGTACTAAATGGCAATCCCTTAATTTAATATTTAATTTCAAGTTCACAAAGCTCTTTTCTCAAAGCATTTACGATATCATTTGCACATTTGCATCATAAGCTTCTAAAATAACTTAGCAAAGAAATCTGTCTATAACTTCTTTGTATTTCTTGCTCTAATGAAATAACAGCAATTCCTAAAAATTTTAAGCTGAAATACTAGATTTATCTTCTAACAATTCGAATCTGCCATTTTGTAATATTATCAGTGAGATCTTCAAAATGCCGACGAAAGACATTCTTTGTGATTGCAGAGTATTTACTTCGGTGATTATTTTTTTTTAACTTGTGGCATCATTTGAGTATCTTTGATTACATAAAAACAAAAACCGTCAGTGATCACAATTCTCATTAATTAGTGATAAGAAATATATAATGTAACACTGGCCTCCCTTTTTCAGTGTCTTCAGACTTCTTCCTCAATAGATTCACCTAAAGAGCTGTTCGACTGAGAACTATACTCATATTTTATATCTCACTGTTTAATAGTTGGCTGACTGTAATTTTCAGAGGTGAAACTGGGACCAATGAGAGTTAAAACCAGGACCAATTGAAATATCATGCAAAGTCTGATGAGCCGCAACATGTTGCAGGGATAGGTATTAAGGAAAATAATGTCTCCTCTCCCCACCATCAAGAGGGGATGGAACATATTTACCTATTTCTTTACTACCCACAAGGAGGTAAACATAGAGAGGACAAACAAGGACAGACAAACGGATTAAGTCGATTATATCGATCCCAGTGCGTAACTGGTACTTATTTAATCGACTCCGAAAGGATGAAAGGCAAAGTCGACCTCGGCGGAATTTGAACTCAGAACGTAACGGCAGACGAAATACGGCTACGCATTTTGCCCGGCATGCTAACATTTCTGCCAGCTCTTACCATAAATACATTAACGTAATAGCACGTTTTCTTCTGATAGGAATGCAGTTCATAGCAAGGGCTGAAGTGATACGTAAGAACTAGTGAAACGTATGAATTGTCTTTATCCCTTAGGTACTAATCATAAAAGTACTAATATACTAGGTACTAATCACGAAGACTCAATGGTACTCGTGTTGTACAAGCGTTTATCATTATTATCCAATGACATATAAAGGTCTTTATGCGGCGATCTTACTTGTCATTCCGTCCACTGAAAGTACTACGGTGATGGAAGAGTGGTGACGTGTGCAAACGGAATTAGTTGGAAGCGCACGTATGCTTCAAACCATGCAGATCTGCAGAGAGACTGGACAGCCATCTGAAAGATCATGGACAGAAAGTTAGAAACTACATTGACAACGAGGAAGCACAAGGAGATGGCTATCATCTGTGAAAATGGAGCAATTACCATGTATGTAATGTATGTATGTATGTATGTATGTATGTATGTATGTATGTATGTATGTATGTATGTATGTATGTAAGTACGTATGTGTGTATGTATTTCAGATTTATTTCTAGATTTCTTGAAAGAAAAGGCCAGTTTTTAACCGAGATCCAAGGCTCCTGCGTTGGAATTTCAACATCAACAGGACATTTGTGGATGGTTGTGTGTTTATGTGCATGTGTTGTGTGTATATGTTTTGTTTTATGAATGTATACTCATGCATACAGCTGCTTCTCTAGAGATATGCATCTGTACATATATGCTAAAATTTTGGTAAGTTTTACAGATTTTGACAGTTCCATTGATGGCTTGTATCTGTAAACTAATTTGCTTTCTCATTTCTTGTTTTGAGAACCTTAATTTCCCAGTTTTCCAATAATTACTGGTATAAACCCGAACTTGAGATCTGAGTAGAGTAAACCGTAAATTTCTTAATAGATTCGCGTAGGTGTTTTCTTTTTCACCGATCTTTAGCTTTAGGTTGACATCCGATTTCCACTACTGTACATAGTTTCCCTTCTCTGTCCGAAATCATTATTTCTGGTATATTATGTTTGTATTTTATTAAAGTTTTCACTGGAACATCCCGCCAATACTCTTTTATGAGTAGATATACTCTCTACGACACAGTGGGATTTTATATCATAGGTGTTACGGGAATACTTTCAACGGATCCCATTGTACTGTGTCTTGGACACAACACCATATCTCACCGGTAGATAGCAACACAATGACGTTTTTGGTCACCTGCTTATGATGTGGGCGATATCTTCGGTGTTTACTCCACAAAGTCTGATTCACATTTCGGTGTCTTTCTGGCACTTCTGTCCCATTTGCGCATCACGATTTTGGTAATTATTTCGTACTTCTGCATTGCAAACGCATACCCTTCAAAGTGAGAGTTAGCAATCTGGCTGTTGGCTCACGATAGACTGCTTTAATGATCAATGTTGCTGTCATCATGGAGCTTTGTGCTAACATATCCATGCATGGTCTTCCGCTAATACGCATTCATCTTTTCATCTGTTGACATGTAGGTATAACGATGGTATGTTGCAATGAAAATGAAAGGAAGATATTACTTAGTTGAAATGGCTTTTTATTTTCATCGTTATTATGTAAAATACAATTTCTTCGATTTGTTTTGCGACGATTATTCACAGTACTGATATCCATTCTTTAGGGAATTAAATCCATCTTTTATTGACTGCTAGAAGACTTGAAAATAGGAGAGATAGATATTTGTCTGGGCTGACAAATAGATAGGGTGAAAGTTTAATTGTCGCGCGATCACAATCCATAAGTGAAAGCAGAGAAACTCCGTTGGCAAAATGAGTTGTATTTGTATTTCAAAAGGGGCCAGCCTTTGTCACTTTGTGCCTCACTGAGAACAACGTTAAAGGTACGCGTCTGCGGAGTACTCAGCCACTTGCACGTTAATTTCACGAACGGCTGTTCTGTTGATCGAATCAAATGTCATAAAAACTCTGCTGTGACCTAAATCTGCTAACCTGACATTGGCACATCATTACCAAATTCATTGCAAATTATTAAAATGGCTCCATTTATCCTTTAAGTTGAGTAAAGATATGAAGAGAGATGCTCAGAAATTCGTTGTAGTTGACTAAGAAGGCTTTTGTTAAATGGCTGCTGAAAACATGCCCGGTCCACTATAAATTCTAAAGTTGTGATAAAGCAGCGCAATATTGCTGTTAATGGTGAAGGCACGCAGATCAGTGGTTACGGTATGGTCAAGAGTTCGATACCTGGTGGCGCGCGTTGCTCCAGTCTACTCAACTGGCGAAAATGAGTTGTATCTGTATTTCAAAAGGCAAGACCTGTTCCATTCCATGTCACACTGAATCTCCCTAAGAACTACATTAAGGGTGCGCATGTCCGTGGAGTTCTCAGCCGCTTGCACATTAATTGCACGAGAAGAGCTGTTCTGTTGATCGGATCAACTGAAACACACGTCCTTGTAAGCAACAGTGCCAGCTATTATGTTATAGTTATTGCCGCTAATTAGGGTTAGTTAGGGTTAATTAGGGGCTTCTCCTCTCCATATGGTAGCGAAAAAGATGGAAGAGGATTAGTGTCCCTGAGCGGACAGTAGGATGTTAAATTCCAGAACGGTGCCAGATGATTATTTCTTACTGTCATGATTTCTCATCTTCTCTACTTGGTGCTATAGATTTTTCGAATAAAAATTTAATTGCTGCGTAGAGCTCAATAGTTGCTGGAATTTTCAAGTTGTGTTACGATCCGGCTAAAAATGTCTGTGGTGATATATGTCCGAGTAACCGAAATAACTGCTCAGACAGCAAACAGTTATAACATTTAAAACTGCTCCATCTGGCATATAAAACAGCTATAATCACACTGTTTGGACTAATCGTTAAACTACCTCTTGGGTTCAGGAATTCTGCAAATCCCTCTCAAAGATTTATTGATGAAATTGTTCGCGTTTGAATTTTGCTTTGCTTATATCTATGATTTATTGATAACTAATACTTTGGAATCGGGGTACAAATACCATCATCTCAGTCAACATTTCACATTATGGCGTGGTAATTAACCCCACTAAAACGTCTCTTTGTTGTTTCATCTTTAACATTTTTAGCAATAATGCTCGTAGATGCAAAAGGTAGCAGCTCCTAGTTCCTATTTCGTTACAAAATTTACGTGAATTTCTACTGTCGTCTTATTCCACTCTGTGCTGAAAGAACTTACCCTTCAAGAGAATTGTTGCGAAACAAAAAAAAAAAAAAAGAAAGAAAGAAGAGTCGCCTTATTAACACACGTGATGCACATCTTTCTCATCTGACTTAAGAAACGGTAGTGTTTGGCAATAGTTTATTCTGGATTTTTGGGAACCTTTGTCTTTTTTCTCGAAGTGTTTGTTACCTGCCGAAATTAGATCTAATCTCGGCAGGTAATATGCCGCTAATAATTTTCAACCGAAAGTACTTTCGGTTGGGAATTATTTGTGGCATATCTATCTGTTATGCCTTTTCGTAATTTTCTAGAACGAAGAAATTTTGTCATATATACAGACGATAAGCTGTTCACTTTTGCATTTCATTCTAAATTAGATAAACATTCTCCTACTTAGGTTAGACGCTTTGATTTTGTGTTATAATTTACTGCTGATATTCGTTATCTCAAGGGCTCTAAATTATTGCGTAAGTGACACTCTATCCCACTCCAATAATTCTATGGATTTGGAAAAAGATGGTGTGGATGAGGAAACGGATGAAGAATTATTACAATTAAAGAACTTTGTGTCATCTTAAGAATTCCGTCTTGTTCCTTTTCCTGTTTCCATATTTGCTGAGATATTTCTACTTGGAATGAACGACCTTTTTTATCTGCTCAGTTTTTTTAACCCTTCACTAGTGATTTCACCCAGGAGTTGTCGCATTAGAAAAACTTACTTCAGTTCAGTTCATATGGCCAGATATGAATAGGAATGACCATTACAGGTCGTTGTTATATTAAAACAAGTCTGGGAACATTTGTTCTACAGGACGCTCATTTCCAACAATATAAATAGATATTGTTGGATCCTTGTCTCCTGTTCAAGACTACACCTCTCTGTTGACCTGTATTGATCGTTTCTCTAGGTGGCCTGATGCCATTCCTATTAGTGATATTTCATCTTCCACCGTCACGAAAGCTTTTCAAATGGCTTTCATGTTTCGGAACTCCAACGACAATAACAACATACGAAGGCCGACAGTTTAAATTTAGTTTGCTGAGTGAATCCAATGGCTGGGTACTAGGAAAATCCAAACTACAGTCTATCATCCTGCGGCAAATGGAATGATAAGACGTTTCCGTTGTCAATTTAAAGCTTCACTTAAAGCATACGGCAACACTGGTGGCTGGTTGGAATATCTGCCTGTTAAACTACTTGGTATCAAAACGTCAAGTAAGGTAGACCTAAATTTTATCTACTGCAGCAGAACTGTGTTATGGCACGACATTAGACACTTCCAGGACAGACGGCTGCTGGAAATTTCAAGATGTGTCACGATCCGACTAATAATGAGCATTGTCTGTGGCAATATATTTCCGAGTTACCGAAATAACTCCTCAGACAGCAAACAGTTAACATATTAAAAAATATTCCGACTTACATCACTACCTGCTCTCATGTTAGTAATGATGCAGTGAATAAACCGCACAATATACCAGATCTTATCGTATTTTGCAGGTACATCCTAAATATTTCGTAATTGATGCTTACAGTTAAAAAAGCGACGGTCAAAACTGAAAGAATTACAAAAAACGAAAAAAACAAACTTACATTAGTTCAATGCCTTGCGAACCTACATTTCTACGCACAATATTAAAATTACATAATGACACATTCAACGCACAAAGTCATTGTTCATAAAAAGGTGTTTTTCTATTAAAAGTGGCAGAAAAGTGAATTGGTGTGGCAAGTACAAATGACCTATCTTATGTAGAATACCATTGTCTTTATGCTATAACACTTGGTATGTATTTGGTCGATTTTAAATTATTGATTGTATTTGCTTCTGTGTTCTCATAACTCTTTTCTCTCTCTTTCTCCCCTCCCTCTCTATGTATGTATGTATATTTATACATATGTGTGTATATATACACACACACAAAATTGCATACACACACATATAGATACATAGTTGCATCGGCCTACACATACACGCACACACACAAATTAGAGAGAAAGAATGGGTTATGCACATTTATTTATAAATTCATTTATTTATTTATTTATTTATTATTTATTTATTTATTTATAGGCATACAGCTGTTTCAGATAAGCATTTGGGTGCGTTCATGGTTCATGGTTCAGTTTTATCGTTCGATCGAGTGAACGACTGAAAATATAGGGAACAACCATCACGATGATATATATATATATATATGTAATGTCGATCTCTCCCCGTCGAAGACAACGTATGAGTGTTCAGCTTTTTGCCGAACGACCTGCACAAAATGATTTGTTTCTGGTGATCAAATGCATGTGCCGTACATTAGCTGACTCCCTTTATTAACAGGTGTATGCTGTGCTATGCATCAGGTGTAGAGGTGATCGCAGAGCATCGTGTGATGAAGTGTTTTGCTCAAGAACACAGCGCACCACCCGGCCAAGGAACTGAAACTACGATTTCGCGATCGTGAGTGCAATACCCGAACCACTGGGTCACACGCCCTCGTACACACACACACACACACACACACACACACACTCGCGCGCACACACACGCTGTCTTACACACATACATATCTATATCTATTTATCTGTCTGTCTGTCTGTCCGTCCGTCCGTTCATCTGTCTGTCTGTCTGTCTATCTATTTATTTATATTCGTCACGTTTGTTTTATAACATACCCATGAAAAGACTCTTGGAAAGAAACTTCTACAGAATTTTATACCATCTCGCTTAGATAACCCAGTTTAGAATCATAAAAAGCAAAGACCGGCTATGAGAATTTAACTGTCTTGCTATAAAAGGCACTACCGCTTTCTTGAACATCGCTTGACCAAATAAGCAACGGACTTGAAAGTAAGTTTTGGGAAATTTCCCGCCTACTAGTTCTGCCGAAGGTTCTAGAAGAGTGACTACAAGTTATAAAAAGTTGGGATGTTGAACTCACGAACAGAACACAACTCTGTCGGTCAGTTTTGTAATTAGGTTTATTTAAATAATTGTTGTACTTATGGTAATAAAAAGAATATGGAAACACATATTAGTGTGGTCAGTGTCACCTTCAGATGCAAAACCTAATACTGTGTTCGTGAAAGCAGCAGGCTTTTTTTTTTTGTTTTAAATTTACTTACAGCTCTTAAAGGTAAAGGGCAAAACATTTGCTATAATACTCAGAAATCTGATTAGGAGATTTGATCTTCCAGAAATAAAAGATAGATTTTTCAGCTGTTTGCTCTCGATATATTTCTTTAAAGCAAAACTGATGTTTTCTCCTGGTCCTGGTGATCCTTGCTATGAACCATCAATATTTGCATCTGAACGAAACTGTCTGCAGTAAGATTTCTGTTACAGCAGTGCTTGGGCATTAAAACTCGTCTCATAAAAGTAGCCTGAGTTAAATGATCAAATATTACGGCTAAATAATGGCAGTTTCCTAAAATAGCTTTTTATGAGGAATTGATGGAGCGCAAAAGACCTCAAAACAAGCATGCTTAGAGATACAGAGATTGCTTCAAGACTGATATTTGAGAAATAGAAGTTGATTTTTAAAATTTTGAGAAAATAACAACAAATTGTGCATTATGAAGAAAGTAAGTTTATGATTATGGAGGAAAAATAGAGCTGAAATGATCTCTCATACGAATTTACTTCGTGCAGATTACAAGAGAGAGGGCGAAGAACTTTCGCCAAGGCAGAGAAGAAAAGAGGAGCCAACCGGCAGCCACTGCTACCGTATTCTGCTTTCTGCTTTTGGATTGATTGATTAATTAATGACATCCGAGACTAGACAAGCATTTTCAAATGTCTCTTTGGTTATCGAATTTGCCGGTCACATATTTAAACAGAGGATATGAATATGTCATATACCAACAACATTGATACTAATCAAGAAATATGTGTGTGATGGTGCCATACACTTGTGATCTTCAATGGAACCTGCAATTGAGCAACAGGTCTTTAAGATGTACCTTAGAGTCAATGAAAGGAAAGAGGAGCGAAAAGAAGGTTTCACTCGTCAAGTCAGCTCTAATCAAGCAGACCAACACTGAAAAGGCATTCCAACTAACTCCATCCCGACATCCCGACCTTTTTCTTTTCAAACACACTATACAGTACTACATTATCTTCGAGCGACCACGTACAAAGTTCATCGTTGGTTCGTGTATGTAAGCAAGAAATATATTCATGTTTGTGTATGATTTTTCTTTGGGTTTTATTTAAGTTCTTCTCAGGAGGGTTCAAGCCGGTCGCTAACAAAGCGACAACACTTTTTGAGTTAAGAGAGTTCTCGCTGTTTGTAAATATGTGATTGAGTTGGTGTGTTGGTTGAAATGTCCATGCATACCCTCAAAGTCCCGGAAAAGAGTATATTTATGGTGAATTAATGCGGAACTTACATCACTTGTACCCTGACTATGGATTCTCGTTTGTATTATGTGTATTATGTTATGCACCTACAACTTTGCACAGAAAACTAAAAATACGTGAATTCATGGAAAAAGAGCGAAAGAAACTGACGTGGATCCTCCAAATCCAATCTGTTAGTGACACAGTGAAGATCTGCAAGACGTTCTAAAAATTCTCCATGTGAGATTCTTATGTGAATAGATGCACATCTTCACTGTGCCACTAATAGATTGGATTTGGAGAATCCACGTCAGTTTCTTTTGCTCTTTCTCCACGAATTCGAGTATTTCTAGGTTTTTGTGCAAATATGTGATTTACATAACCCAATACACCCACCGATGATAGGTACAAACGAGAATCCGTAGTCAGGGTACAAGTGATGTAAGTTCCGCATTAATTCACCATAAACATACTCTTTTCCTGGACTTTCGATTGTACATTCACATCCGTTGGGCAGCTGGCTTCTACAACACTGCATGACTTTTGTTCCCTGTCCTGCAGAAGAATATCAGGTCTGTTATATTTGCATCAAATTGGTGTTTTTATTGGGGTGTTCAACAAGGAATACTTGTTTTTAAAGGTGTGAATACCTGCTGGTCCTGATATGCTTTTGATGTTATATATCTCGGCAGTCCTTCCTTCGGATAGCATTGTAAATAGTCTTTGCAACTATATCATGCCTCAAGGACAGATAGTATCTCGTAGACATTTTGGGGCAGCTGCTGAGGATGTGGGTGATATCTTCCACATTGGTATAGCAGAGCCGACATTTTTTTTATCACAACGTGGAGGTTTGGTGGTATATTTCTCCTTGTTGTTTATCAAGTACTTAATAGCTATCTCCTGTTTGTGGATAGTGAAGAAATGTCTTCTAGGTGGGATGTATTGTAAGGTCCAGTAGGGGCTACTCTTCCTGTCAGTGCTATTGTTGCCCTCTCACTTACGGGATATGTACCCATGCTTTGCATTTTGCTGCTATGATGCCTGCTTCTCTTCCAAGCATCTGTTTAGGTAGGACAGTGCAGTCTGTCTTTGGGTTGCATGAGACAGTTGCAGTCTCAGAGTACCTACACAGTGGTTCTTCTCCAATTCTGAAGATGTTGTTGCTCTCACGTATGTATGTATGTATGTATGTATGTATGTATGTATGTATGTATGTATGTATGTATGTATGTATGTATGTGTGTGTGTGTGTGTGTATGAATGTATGTATGTATGTATGTATGTATGTATGTATGTATGTATGTATGTATGTATGTATGTGTGTGTATGTACGTATGTATGTGTGTGTATGTATGTGTGTGTATGTATGTATGTGTGTATGTATGTGTGTATGTATGTGTGTGTATGTATGTATGTGTGTATGTATGTATGTATGTGTGTGTTGTGTGTGTGTGTGTGTGTGTGTGTGTGTGAGTATGTGAAAGCGTGTATTTTTAAGAAAGAAAATAAGGAATAGTGAGAAGATTTGAAGAGAAGATTTCTTGACAAGTGAAATATCGGAAAATAACGAAAATAAAATATAAAAGTGAAGCAGATTAATTGGCCGTGGGGACTTCGATGAGATAACAAGTCAAAAATACGGGGAGAGACGAAAATGTAACAAACATTCATAAACATATATAGAAATACACGCAATCTCTAACTAAACTCGTACACTCACGCACACAAACACACACACATACACACTCGCACGCACAATAAAATTTTTGACGAATATTATATATATATGGGCGCAGGAGTGGCTGTGTGGTAAGTAGCTTGCTAACCAAACACATGGTCCCGGGTTCAGTCCTACTGCGTGGCACCTAGGGCGAGTGTCTTCTACAATAGCCTCGGGCCGACCAAAGCCTTGTGAATGGATTTGGTAGATGGAAACTGAAAGAAGCCCGTCGTAAATATAAATGTGTGTGTGTGTGTGTGTGTGTGTCTGTGTTTGTCTCCTGCTGGTTCGGCAAAAACGACTGATAGAATAAGTTCTAGGCTACCAAAGAATAAGTCCTGCAGTCGATTTGCTCGAATAAAGGCCGCAGTCAAATGACTGAAACAAGTAAAAGAATAAAGGAATATATGCATACATATATGTATATACACATACATACACATATAAACACACACAGAAGTTTGGTTGAACAAATAATAGAATTCGATATGAATATTATATATTCGACAGAAATTACAAATTGAATCACGGGTCGGGAGTTTCGTTTATGAATTTATGGAATTTATTGTGCCATAAACGAAACTATCGAACTTTGAGTCATTTTGTAACTTCTGCCGTTTAATAATGATGATGGTGGTGGTGGTGATATAAAGCGCGACATTTATTGATATAACAATATGCATGATTGTATCTCAACGTCTGTCTATTGAGCATGTACATGCGTAAAGAATAGTTTTTAAAAAATGGTAAAAAGTTGTAAGTGAACTTTATTTATGAGTGACACAAACAGAAATGGTAAAGTGAGTGAGAGAGAGAGAGAGAGAGAGAGTGAGTTAGTGCGTGTGAGAGAGAGAAAGGAAGAGAGAGAAGGGGAAGAGAGTGAGTGAGTTAGTGTGTGTGAGAGAGAGAGAGAGACAGAGAGAGAAATGGCTGTGAGTAAAAGAAATATTTTTTTAGATAAAACAGAAAATGACCTGGGAGAGAGGTCGATGAATTTCATAGACAATTCGATCATCTCTGGTCAATTTTAAAGAATTAGAGGGAAAAAAACGAGGTGGAGAGATAGCGAAAAAGAACGTGTGATAGATAGATAGATAGATAGATAGATAGATAGATAGACAGATGGGGAGAGAGAGAGAAGAGAGAAAGTGGAATGGGCAAAAAGAAGAAAAAAGCTCAAAGAAGAGCGGGAGGAGGAGAAAGAGAAGAATAATTTAAGGAGAAAACAAAACCAAATAAGAGGAAGAGGCAGCGTATATTATAAAGAGAGAGGAGATTGGTGAAAGATAGAAATAGGAAAGAGAGAGGGGAATGTAAAAGGAAGAAAAGAAGAAAACTGATAGAATGGTAAAAGTGAGAGTAAGAGGAAGGGGAGGGCAAAGGAAGTCAGTTTTGGATTCGGAGATGAAAAAATTGGGCTTTTTCTGTATTGAAAGAAGAATTGTTTGTTGTGTTTCACTGTTTCGGCTGGGCAGGCTAGTCATGGTCGGCCGAAGATTTTACTCATTCTAAGTTTATTACTTTCCTCTACAAAGTGGAGACATGAAAAGTTACCAGTGGAGCGTTTTTCTGGTTGTAATAATAACACTTGACTGCATCCCAGGTAAGCAGCTTCATCTTCTCATCATCCTTCATCGTCGTCGTCGTCGTCATTCTCATTGTCGAAGTGATGGCGATGTTGTTGACGACGGTGCCTTTATTCTTGTTGATTTCTCTCACATTATGTAAAAAATCATTAGACTCACAAAACATCATCGTTACTAAAATCCTTCTCTATTTACACATCCGTAACAAAGAACTCAATTTTAACAACAAATTTAAAAGTGTTTCGAAGTATAAATTATTCTCCGTTTCTTCACACAAAAAAAGAAAAAGAAAAAAGAAAAATGTTTCACGGAGAATTGATGAATCCACAATCTACCATCCCGTCCTGACGATCAAAACTTTATAAAGCAACATGTGTTAGTTTCCACACATCTAACTTATTGACCCTCCAACTTTCATTTACTTTACTAATCCTCTAATGTCAAAACACTTGAGATACAAGAATTACAATTGTAACTTCATCTTTATTCGTCACTATCATCACCATTTTTATTGTACAAATAGAGCATATCTCTCTCCAATCTTTTGCGCACTACTACACCAGTCTTATCAAAGTGAAATACATTCAATTTTTATTATCATTATTCGTTGCTAATGCTAACAAAAGTTCCGATCGCCACTTCACCGTCCCAAGGCGATCTCCATCAGATTGTTTGTAATATTACATTTTATTTAGTTAGTCTGGTTAATAATAAATAACACTGTCGGTTGGGAAGAAAATCACTTTGATGAAATACATTTCGACTAAGAAATAAAGGGGAATTCTCCCCATTTCGATTAGGTTCAAACTTTGTCACCAAATTGTCTGTCAAAATATTAATGATGCTGATAAGAGAGGGAAACTCTTGAGGTTTATTATAAAGTTTTGTGTGTGTGTGTGTATACGTGTATGTAGGCGCGCTTGAGTATCTATCTATCTATCTATCTATCTATCTATCTATCTATCTATCTATCTATCTATCTATCTATCTATCTATCTATCTATCCATCCATCCATCCATCCATCCATCCATCCATCCATCCATCCATCCATCCATCCATCCATCCATCATCCATCCATCCTCCATCCATCCATCCATCTATCTATCTATATATATATATATATATTATATATATAATATATATATATATAATATATATATATATATATATATATGGATCTTTTCCTATATGTGTGTAGAGAAAAAGTTTTAGTAAGCTTGGAATAGATAAACACCGGATTACTGCTCGGAGGGTCTAGGTTCTTCTTAATTAAGATTAAAGTAATCTCACAAAAACAAAAAAATGGCTATAAGAACTGTAGCAGTTGTAAAAGCCTATCTTGGAATATATTTTTGCTTTTATGACATCTTTTATAAATGAAATATTGTGTGTGTACGTGTGTTTCTATATATACAATTTCTGTACACTACACATTACATTCATGTATATATATAATATATATATATATATTATATAATATATATATATATATATATAAACCTTCTAATATATATATATATATATACACATATATATGCATATATAAATATATATCATATACATACATATATATATACACATATATGTATATATAAATATATATCATATACATACATATATATACACACACACACACATATATATATATATATATAATATATATATATATATATATATATATGTATATATAAATATCTATCATACATATATATATATACACACACACATATATAAATATATATCATATACATATATCTTATACATACATATATATACACACACATATATATGTGTATATATATAAATATATCATATACATACATATATATATGCACATACATGAATGTATGTAATATATTTATATATATGTATGTATGTATATAATGTATATATGCACGTGTGTGTATGTATATATATATATATATATATATATAAAGCTTCAGGATAAAGCATTTGTCGAGTAAAGAGCATAATGTGAAACGAAATAATTGACAAGGGAACAGGAAATTACTTAGTGAATTTACTTCGCTTACACCTGTTTCTGCTATAAGATGCCGTGGATTCAGAGCTGTGTGTTTGTACATCACCTTATAGCTTCGTCAGAGCTTCTGATGCACAAGCATTCAGTTCTGAGTCTATGGAAACTCAGCAAATAAAGATATAAGCTTACGAAGTTCATTGCATAATTTCCTGTTCCTTTGTCAAATTTTTTTTTCCACATTATGCTCTGTACTCGATGATATTCTGAAGCATAAGAATATTATTGAGTTCAAGCACCAGGTTTTTAGTATCATTATGCCATTGAGAAATTATGTATGTATGTATGTATGTATGTATGTATGTATGTATCGTACTTTATATATATATATATATATATTATATAATATATATATATATATATATATATATATAGTCTACACACACACACACACACTTCTATAAATATATATGAACATAAATGAATACATGTATACATGTAATATATTTATATCTATATCTATGTATGTATATCATCGACTGTTGAAGAGGTTGCAAGAAGCAACGAAAATTTTAGGAAAACTAAGTAAATGAGTGGAAATCGAACCGGTGAGCGTGTTAATTAAAACAGAACGACTCTCCCCAGACAATAAAATATGTATATAAATATATGCATGCATATATGTATGTATATAAATGTATATGTCAGGAATTTGAATGTCTTTGAGTAAATGACGTCCGTACGTCAATTTTCCTATTTTTCTTCCTTTTCTCATATATTATATATATATATATATATATATATATATATATATATATATGTACATATACCTCTCTGTGTTTGTCTTTCTATCTGTATGCACACGCACATATGTATGTATGTGCGTGCGTGTCTTCATGGTTCGCTGATTACAAATAAAAAGTTTTCAAACTCGCTTGTTGCTTGTCGAGCAAAAGATTTCACTAGCAGTTTCTATAGTGTTGGCTTCGTAATATGATGGATACATCATTTCTGTTGAAGAAAACGAATTATACATATTGGCTGTTAGTAGCTTCATGAATTTACAGTCTATTTAATCTTAATGAAATAGATACTAACTTGTGCGTTATAATGGGAAATATTTTTTTTTACACGAAATTAACCAGAATAAATAACAGAAGAAGCGAAGTAACATGAATAATTATTTTATCAATTTAGACTTATATAAGTGGTCGAGAGAGAGAGAGAGAGCGGTTTTACGAAAGTTCGTTGAATAATTTAGATTTTCGTTTGTCATTCTTTATTTCGAAAGAAAAACAGATCTCATTTTCCGTGTGTTTATAATTCTTTCTTTCTATTTGGTCTGCTGTTTCTAGGACCATTTTCATTCTGTGTTTCTTGTTCAGAGTTTTTTTTTTTAGCTTCCGTTCAGTCGGTTGTAATGAGTTCCGTTCCGAAAGCAGAAACGGCCAAGTTCTTTCTTCTATTTATTAGCCACGCTTGGAATATTATAACACGAATTCCAACTATTTTTTTTTTGTCTATTTCTTAAAAAAAAAAAAGAAAAAAGAAAAAGTGAATAAAATTGAGAATTGGAAAGAAATTAATGAACATGTAAAAAGTTTCGTATCAACTTCCCTGGAGTTGTGAACTAAAACTGATGCTGGAATCGGTGAAGATAAATTAACATGTGCTCAGATTTAAAAACATGTCCCAAAGAATCGATTAGCGTTTTCATTCCACTTTGTTGTGTAGCAAATATATTTGGTAATATTTAATAATATTTCAAAATTTATATTCTAGCACCAACGAAGAATATATATTTCATTCTTCTTTGTATTAATTTTCTTAAAAGGATGTTATTAATATTATTCATATCATATAGATATCAATTAACGTTGCATAAGTCCACAGGGAAATGACAAATAGACAGCAAATAATTTTCGAAACATGTTCTTGGAAGTAGAAGAAGCACTTTATACTTTTCGCTCTACACCTTACACGCACGCACACACACACACACACACACACACACACACACACACATAATATACACGTACGTATATATATGTATATGTGTTCATCTTTTCTGTGACTTTGTTAAAGGAGAAAGGGTATTAATATACACACACGCATACACATCATATAACGTCTGTGTTCCATGATGGCATGGGTTAGACACACACGTACTTTTCCGTGACTTTGTTAAAGTAGAAAGGGTATAAAGCACACGCACACACTCACACACGCATGCACACGTGTGCGCGCACACACATGTATAGAAAGAGAGAGAGAGAGAGAGAGGTCCATGTTCCATATTAGAATATATCGCTTGGAATTTGAGAGGAACCGATGTGTCCAAGGACTATCATACAGCAGTTGTCTATTTTGGCAAGGTTTCTATGGCTGGATGCCCTTACTAATGCCAACCACTTTACAGAGTGAGCTGGGTACTTTATACATGACACCAGCACAGTTAAGATCGCCATGCAGCTGGCAAGACAACAAACCCAGAGGAAAGTGGGGGTCAACTTTATGCTCGAAATCCTTAGAAAGTGTAAGTTGTCTTATTCAAGCATGAGCTGACTTCCACCATACATGTGTGTGTGTGTGTATATATATATATATATATATATATATATATATATATATCACGTGATCACGTGACTGACCAGGCTATCAGATGTTGCTACACATCGCTGGTCACAATGCACTTCACATTCTTTTAGCCTTCAAATGACGCCACCCTGCTGGCTAAGCAAGCAGGCCATATATATATATTTGTATGTATGTATATGTGTGTGTGTGTGTCTATCTATCTATCTATCTATGTGTGTGTGTATGTATATATAAGTATATATGTATGTATGGACGTATATATCTATATATAAATGGACAACAAAACCAAGGCAAGATGAGTATCTCTGTCATTTAAAATATTTAATTAGAGTAAGGTGAATCAAAACACAGAGATGTAGAATTGATTAATGTCTTACCTCTGTTTCTGGGACATCCCGGGTGAGGGGTCAGCACCTCCATACACTGGGTATTCCGTCATCTGAGACAAGGAGTGTTTGCAGGAAAGATCCAGACACAGACTACTGTTTTATTCTTCTATCTACTGGGAATTTTCTGTCTGGAACTTTCCTGCATACACACCTTGTCTTTGATGATGGAATACTCACTGTATGGAGATGTCGACCCATCATGTGGGATATCCCAGAAACAGTTTTAAGACATTAATCAATTCTACATCTCTGTTTTTTGATTCACCTTACTCTAATTAAATATTCTAAATGACCTGAAATACTTGTCTTGCCTTGGTTTCATTGTCCAAGCCTACTACGGATCCTGAGCTCCAGCCTCAGCTGTGAACTTTGAACCTAACTTGTGACCAATTATTGCACTTATGCAGTGTACCTATTCATTTATATATATATATATATATATATATAAATTGTATATATATATATATATATATATATATATATATATATATATATAAATACGAGGAGTTTTCGCTGATGATCTAAACGAATAAGTACACTGCATAAATACATTTACATACATACATATATGTCTCTCTCTCTCTCTCTCTCTCTCTCTCTCTCTCTCTCTCTCTATATATATATATATATATATATATATATATATATATATATATATATATATATGTATATATATATTGTTGTGTTTGGGGATGGTCATGTTGCCAGGTTAGTCAATAAAAACACATGCACTATATATTTGGTGTTCATTTGCTTCAGCTTCATTTTATATTAATTGTATTTCGGCCAGAGTTCTTTCATCACACTTCTGTGACCTCATTCAATATATATATATATATATATATATATATATGTATATATAGACATACATGTATGTATATGTATACATCATCATCATCATTTAACGTCTGTATGGGGTGGAAGGTTTGACCGCAGGTGGTAAGGCCAGGAACTGCATAAAGCTCCATTGTCTGTTCTGACATGGTTTCCATATCTGGATGTCCTTCCTAATGTCAACCCCTCCACAGAGTGTGCAGGGTGTTTTTTATGTGGCACCAGCACCAGTGCTATCAATGTGGCCCCAGCATGAGTGCTTTTCACATAGCACCAGCACTAGTATCAATTCTTCTGTGGTGGACAGGTCTTCATGAGTCCAGCAATGTGCCACACATCTCGCCTTAGTCATTTATCTGGTGCATTGCTGTATTCATGAAGACCCATCCGTACGTGTATGTATATATATATATATATTATATATATATATATATATAATATATATATATCATCATCATCATCATTAAACGTCTGTTGTCTATGCTGGCATGGTTTGGACGGTTTGACCAGGGCTGGTAAACTGGAAGGCTGCACCAGACTCCAGTTTGATTTGGCATGGTTTTCTATGGCTGGATGCCCTTCCTAACACCAATCACCTCAAGAGTGTAATGGGTGCTTTTACGTGCCACTGGCTTGGTTCCCATTTACGTGACACCAGTATCTGTCATGACTGCAATTTTGCTGTTTGATGGGTCTTCTTCTCAAGCACGACATAATGCCAAAGATCTCAGTCAATGCCTCTGTGAGGCCCAATTCTTGAAAGGAACTCAGCTACTTTGAGGCCCAACGCTTGAAAGGAACTTGGCCACTTTGCCTTTGTGAGGCCCCTTTATATATACATATATACTATTCTATATTTTTGAGATGAGGAACTATGTACATCATTTTCATAATATACATGTCATTTTTTTTCTGTTGATATTATTTCCCAAGTCTCTGCACATATGTTAGGACACAATAAACTCCTAAGCAGACCTAGTGCAGATATGAGTGTAATATGGGAACCAGTATTAAGAAAAGATAAAATATTAGGTTTATAAGCCCAAAACATTCACATCGGGCATATAGTGTAGTGGATAAGAGTGTGGGCTACTGACCCTTGGATTCTCAGTTCAATCTTGGGAAATACTATCAACAGAAAAAAGCTACAGCAGCAATAAAGAATACCTTAGGAATGAGAATAGGGTTGGGTTCGAAATTCCACCAGAACACCTGATGAAGGCTGGAGAATACATCAGCTGAAATGTAACAACAAACAAGGTGAGGCACCTATCTGTCCATATGGTTGGCGTTATGAAGGGCATCTAGCTGTAGAAACTCTGCCAGATCAGACCTCAGTCAAATCGTCCAACCCATGCTAGCATGGAAAGCGGATGTTAAATGATGATGATGATGATATATATACATACATGCACATGTATGTCTGTATATGTTTACATGTAAAAGTAAAGACCCCCTTAGGAATTGCGCCTAGAAAGTTCCCCTCTGAGGCACAAGTCCAGACAAGGTTGTTTATGGAAGACCAGCAGATGCCCATGCATACCAGCCTCCCCTCTCCACACCACTGATGTTATCCAAGGGAAAGGCAAAAGGGTCGATACAGCTTGGCACCAGTGATGTTGCAACTCATTTCTACAGCTGAGTGAACTGAAGCAATGTGAAATAAAGTGTCTTGCTCAAGAACATAATACACAGCCTGGTTCAGAAATTGAACTCACTACCTCATGATTGTGAGCTCGATGCTCTAACCACTGAGCCATGTGCCTTCACTTGTATATATGTGTATGTATATTTTTATGTATGTATATCATCTTCATCATTTAACATGCATTATGCTTATATGTATAATTTTATATATGTGCATATATATATATATATATATATATATGTACATGTATTATTTATGTGTGTATATATATATATATATAATATATATATATATATATATATACATACACACATTTATATATATATATGAATGTATATACATATGTATATAACTGCATTTATTTATTTATATATGCATATATATGAATGTATATATATATATATATATATTATATATATATATATATCTCACTTCAAAAAATAAGTATTGGGGGCAATTTGTTAGACTGAAATTCTTCATGGTGGTGCTCCAGCATGGCCACAGTCTAATGACTGAAACAAATAAAAGATATATATATATCAATCTGTGTATCCTACTTAAAGCAGATATATCTTTGAAAGGCCAATTACCTGCAGTATTTGTCTGGAAATAATCTTATGAACATACTGTCTTCATCCTTTAGTGTTCAGATTTCTCTGTCAAAAGTAATGCCTGTTTATTCACTTTGTTTTGAATTAAGCATGCATTATCTTGTAATTTAAAAATTTTGGTGATATAGTTTTTTTTTACACTAACAGTGTAGGATAGGTGTGAGAGGCAGGCCCTGACCAGTTTGAATATAAAGCAATTTGAATATTTTGGACGGATATGGCCGGTTTAAATACTGAAAGGTTAAATAATGCAGAGAAATATGTCAGCAGTAGATGAAAAATCTTGTAGCAGTGATAGTGGTATTGCTAAATGTGCATTTTTGCCTCTTTGAGCTTCATCAGTG
Organism: Octopus sinensis; assembly: GCF_006345805.1. NCBI lineage: Eukaryota > Metazoa > Mollusca > Cephalopoda > Octopoda > Octopodidae > Octopus > Octopus sinensis. Next base: position 29,775,737 of record NC_043006.1, on the reverse strand, counting down.
TCAAGTATCCATTGGCAACCACATGCGAAGGCAAAATCCACTGTGACAAATATAGTAAAACAGTAATAAAATATGCATTTTCCATGGTGGCATGGGTTGGATGGTTTGACAGGTAGTGATCGGTCAGAAGACCAAGCTCCAGTGTCTGCTTTGAAATGATTTCAAAGGCTGGATAACTTTCCTAACACCAACCACTTTTCAAAGTGTACTAGTTTTCTTTTTTGTTTTTTTTTCCTTGGGTACCAACACTAGTGAATTCACCAAGTCTTTTGCAAGACAGGACCCTTCAACTGAGAGATGCACTATTGAGGAAGGTGCCTTTTTGTCAGGTGTTGAGAGGCTAAAATATGGAGGTGACAGGAACAGGTGTCTTTCAGAAGGAGATACATTGGTACTCTAGCTGGTAAAAGGGAGATGAGGGTGAAGAAGTGTTAGGGCATACCCTCAGATGACAATAAGGTGGGCATAAGAGAAGTGGTCCAAGGGATTGGAGAGGGTGAATGGGTAGGTATGTTTGTGGGTGTTGAAGGGAAGTGAGAGGTGGATAAAGCAATGAAGAGTGAAGATGTGTAGGGGTGTGGTCAGTTATGAATATCAGTTGGATGGGAAGGTGGAGGAAGTAGGTGTGGGTTAGGGAGGTGATAGGCAGCAGTACAGATGATGTGAAGTGTTTTGGGACGAGGTACAAGACAGATGCATACATACATACATGCATGTGAAGGCGTGTGGCTTAGTGGTTAGGGTATTTGGCTTGTAATCGCAGGGTCGCAAGTTCAATTCCTGGTGGCAGATTGTGTCCTTGAGCAAGACACTTTATTTCATGGTGCTCCAGTTCACTCAGCTGGCAAAAATGTGTAGTACCTGTATTTTAAGGGGCCAGCTTTTTAACACTCTGTATCATGCTGAATCCCCCTGAGAAATATGTAAGAGGGGTACATATGCATGTCTGTGGAGTGCTCAGCCATTTGCACATTAATCTCACAACCAAGCTGTTCTGTTGATCGTATCAGTTGGGACATTTGTTGTCGTAACTGATAGAGTGCTTCCTTTTTTCTTTGTATGTATGTATGTATGTATGTACGTACGTATATATATATATATGTATGGTTATGTTGTAAGACGTTTGCTTCACAACCACATGGTTCTGGGTTCAGCCCCACTGTGTGGCTCCTTGGGCAAGTGTCTTCTATTATAGCATTGCACTAACCAAACCTTTGTGAGTGGATTTTGTTGACAGAAATTGAAAGAAGCTTGTGTGTGTGTGTGTGTGTGTGTGTGTATAAGAAAATGAGATGATAAAGGAACAAATGATTATCTAATGAACTTCATTAATTAACCTGGTGTAGAACTCAGTAAACTTATGCTTCAGGAGGAAGTGTTAGTCAAGTACAGAATGTAATAAGGAGAATGACAAACAAATAAACAATTATCTTATGAGCTTCATTAGCTCTACACCAGTTTATTAGTCCCACCATACCTAAGCCAAATGTGTGTGTGTGCCTTTGTATTTATCTCCCATTACTACTTGATAACTGCTGTTGGTTTGTTTACATTCCTGTAACTTAGCCATTCAGCAAAAGAGACTGTCAGAAAAAGTACCTGACTTTCAAAAATAAGTAGTGGCATTAATAAAGATATTAGAAAAAAAACTATTTATTTTCATAGACTTTGATACATTCTTAAATACATGTAGCAGCAAAATGTGATTTTTAAAAAAATGTTTTCAACCTTGATTATTGCCTGGATATGGCTTCTGAAATGACTGAATGCATTGGTTAAGTGATATATATTCATGTTGGCCATAATGTCCCCAATAGCAGCCATCAACAAGTCCTTGATATTGTAGCTATGCTTGTTGGTCTCCTTCTCAATGGTACCCAACATGTAGTAGTCGAGGGGTTTTAAACCAGGAGAGCTAGGAGGCTAATTTTCTGCCATACCCTCATGTGTCATTCAAGTTGTGTAAGAGGGAGCAGAAGATGTACAGCCTCCTCCAAATGACCATCTGAATCCAGGGCTTGACAACCATTTTCATTATCTCAATGTAGGCTGCTGTATTGACCCTAAGATCTTGCATGAAAACATGAGGCGCTATGATATGGCCCTCACTGTTGGGAACTTGATGTGTATAACAGTGAGGACTTTACTGTATCTGGCACGGAACCATCTGTCATTCTTCCTGTTCACTTTTTGATTTTGGACAAAGTTCTTCTCATCTGAGAATAATCAGAGCTTGTTAGCACCGCCTGAGAGTTTGAGTTTGCTCAGCACCTAAATTGGATCATAACTTTTTGGCATGAACTGATAATCTGTTTCTTGTGTGTCCCTAATGTTTATTGCTTCTGCACATGTCTTCCAAATACAAACACTACTTTCTCTTAATCTTCCTGTGATTCTACTACACCCCTTGTGTGTCCGTAGCTTGCACTGGGTACTCTATGAAATTTCTGCCTACATCTTTCCTACATATTGAGCAGTGTCATTTACCTGAAGGGATAGCGTCCTCTCTGTTTTCCTGCTTATTAGAACATAGGTCTTTCCTAAGTTAGTTTTAAGGCCCTTCGATTCCAAGTTTTGCTTTCACACCAAGAATTTCTATTCTAATTCTTTTATAGATCCTGCTATGAGAATGAGGTAATTGACATATAATAGTTCTCAAGAGCAGCTGGTCTTAAATTCCTGTTATAGTCTGAAGGACAATGATGAATAGGAGTGGACTGAGAACCAAGCCCTGGTGAACTTCTACCTATACCCTAAATTAATCACTGTACTCATGGCTAACTCTCACCTCACTGACTGCACCCTGTACATGGCTTGAATGGCATTCACAAGCCGTTTGTCTTCTTCTAGCTTCTTCAGAGACAACCAGATAACAGAACAAAGGACTGCATTAAGAGCTTTCTCCAGATCAACAAATGCCAAGTACAATGGCTTACTTCTAGCTAAATACTTCTCCTGTAGACTAAGAAGATGACATCAATAGCACTCTGCATCCCTCTCACATGAAGCAAAGCTGCATCACATCTTGTCTAATTCTGTTCTTCATTAAGAGGGTTATAACTCTCTCTGTAACTTCCACCTGGTCCTGCAATTTGATACCTCTCTAATTACTTCTCTCCTGGCATCTCTTTTACCCTTGTAACAATTGACTATAATGCTGCTATACCACTCATTGGGTATGACACTTTCCTGTACAACCTGATTAACTATACAGGGGACTAGGCTGTGTGCTACTCTGCCGGATATTTTAAGCATTTCACTGATGATTCTTGATGGACCAGGGACTTTCCCATTCTTCATATCCTTAATTACCTTAACTATCATACTGCTGCTAACTAGGATAGCTTCTCCTTCCATTGGGTTCACATTGGGAAGACTTTCCTTTCTTCATATTTAATTGCCTTTCATTGTAGCACTTTCATGCCTCTTTCTTTCCAGAATCACTAAAAGTGCAAGTGTACCTTTATCCTTCCACACATTCACTTCTCTCCTACAACATCTTGATTCTCACTTATAGACTGTCTTGCGATCCAGAACATCTCATGCTTCTGATTTTCATGCTGTAAGACATTGGCAAACCACTTCCTTCCTGCTCCTACTCCTTACTAGATAAACACATTCATTAGCTTCCCTTCCTGGCCACCTGATATACCACTTTAATTTTCCAACACTTGCTAAACCTGTCCGTTCACTTTGAGGGCCCTGTCCACCTCACTGTTCCACCACTGTGTCAACCTTGGTCTGGCTGGAATTTTGACCCAACTTCATATTGTACCCCTTAATAGGTTGTCTCATAAGAACTTCCAGTATTTCTCTTTGTTATCTCTCTCTCTCTCTTCCTTCTCATCAAATACTTCAGTTAGAACTTCTCTAAACTTCTGATTGTTTAATGAATCATTAAGCTTCCATATTCTCCTTTTCCAGACTGGCTTGTATCTCTGAATCCTTCTAAACCTAAGTCTGAAGTTAACACTAAACTCTGTTGAGTTGTACATTCTGCACCATGGAAGGACTTTGCATTTACAAGCATCTGCCTGTCCTTGTTTCTGATGAAAATATGGCCAATCTGGCTTGTGTACCTACTAGATTAACTAGATTAACAGTGGCTGGCTGGCTGGTTTGCTGCAGTTAGTGTTGCAGGTCAGCAAATCATTTGCATTATGGACTTCTAGCAGCCTTCTTCTTTGTTCTCTCCTCATTTCTGAAACCAGAGTCATAAGTATACCATCAAGTCCACTGGACTCTTACCCAAAATGACACATTGAAGTTACCAACCGTGATAATAGGGCGAGTGTGCCTGTGTATACATACATACATACATACATACATACATACATACATACATACATACACACACACACACACACATACACACACCACACACACACACACACACACACACATGATGACAATGATATGAAAAAAAAAAATTATCATTTGTATATTTACAATGAATATATGTTAGTATGTTAGTAATAACAGCAATATTGTTTATCAATTGGTTGCAAGTCTCACATTATCTGTTACTACCAACAATAGCAAAAGTATGTAGCCATCATTATCTGTCATGTGACCATATGATATGCTGAGATGCATGGCTCAGTGGTGAGAGTGTCGAGCTTATAATCATGAGGTCTTGAGTTCAGTTCTTGGACCGGGCTTTGTATTGCATTCTTGAGCAAGACACTTTATTTCATGTTGCTCCAGTTAACTCAGCTGTTGAAATGAGTTGCAACATCACTGGTGCCAAGCTGTATCATGGCCTTTGCCATTTCCCTTGGGATAACATCAGTGGCTTGGAGAGGGGATGCCGATATGCATAGGCAACTGCTGATCTAACACAGACAACTTTGCCCATATTTGTTCCTAGGAGGGGAACTTACTAAGTGCAATCCCATGATCATTTGTGACTGAAAGGGGTCTTTATTCCTTTTTACTTAGTGTAGTCAGAAGTATACACTGTAAATATACTGAGGATTGAATAACCAAGGGAGATAAATAGTTTAAGATCAGAGTTGTCTCACTCGTGATGATGGACAACCAGAAAGAGGTAGAGACATCTTGCTAATTTACATTAGTTTCAGTAGTTTTGGGGAGTGGTGTAAGTCGATTACATCCACCCCAGCACTCAACTGGTACTCATTTATTGATCCCAAAAGGATGAAAGGCAAAGTTGACTGTGGTGGAATTTGGACTCAGAACATAAAAGCAGACGAAATGCTGCCTCAAACATTTTTCTAGGAGAAGTAACAACTCTACTTGCTCATTGCCTTAATCCTGTTAATGATAAATATATATATATATATATATATATATATATATATATATATATATCATTAATATATAGTAAATCCCCAAAAAAGAACAAACACAAAAAAACAACAATGTGAGGACACATGTAAAGTTAGCAGACATTCAGGGAAGGAGAAAAAGATGGTTTAATGTTTCGGGCAATGCTCTTCTTCAGAAACAGAGGAGAGTCCAATAGAAAGGAAGACGGAGGAAGAAAATCGCCAATGATTCACATGTGGTTACGTTTTGCAGGTATATATTAATATATGTATCTGTATAGCTTCAGGATTCGGTAGACGGAGACTGAAAGAAGCCTGTCGTATGTGTGTGTGTGTGTGTGTCACTCACCATCGCTTACAACTGGCGTTGGTGTGTTTACGTCCCCGTAACTTAGCAGTTCAGCTAAGAGACTGATAGAATAAGTACTAGGCTTATGAAGAATAAGTCCTGGGGTCGATGTGTTCAACTAAAGGTGATGCTCCAGCATGGCCACAGTCAACATGACTGAAACAAATAAAAGAATATATATATATATTTTTAGATAAGTTCAAATATATGAAGTGTATATTTGGTATAGAGCAAGTGGCTAAGGTCAGGTTGGGTGTGAAGTTGGGGTATTTCCAGAGAAGCACTTGACCCAAATACTGAGCTATCAACATAGTCGGGATCCAAGCTAAAGCCGAAATGCTTCAGATATAGAAAATCCAAGTTTTATGGGTTTGGCAAAGAGTAAATAATCTAATGAAAAGAAGAAGACAAAGAAAATTCTTTAACACCTCTTTTATTATAAGTTACAAATGGTTCTGTACCATCTCCATTTGCAATGCCAGTTTATTCTTCTCTTTGAGATGCAGATTTCGAAAATGAAATTCATTTTTCTTGAGGATGCTCCATTTCAGAGCCTTTGGAGGCTAAATACACATACATAACCACATATACTCACATTCATATATATATATATATCATCATCATCATCATCATCGTTTAACGTCCATTTTCCATGCTAGCATGGGTTGGACGGTTCAACTGGGGTCTGGGAAGCCAGAAGGCTGCGCCAGGCCCAGTCTGATCTGGCAGTGTTTCTACAACTGGATGCCCTTCCTAACGCCAACCACTCCGTGAGTGCTTTTTGCGTGCCACCTGCAAAGGTGCCAGACGAGGCTGGCAAACAGCCACGATCGGATGGTGCTTTTTATGTGCCACCGGCATGGGGGCCAGATGAAGCTGGCAACGGCCACAATCGGATGGTGCTTTTTACGATATATAAATTTAAATTTAAAATGAGGGTGAGAAATTAGATGTTAATTTAATTAACATCGATTTCACAGCAGTGGTCTAGCATATAAAAAAACTGAAGGTTCAGTAAAATTGTATTATATACATATTAGAAGGAAACCACCCTTATGCTAAAAATAGATCCGCTGTGGTCTTATCACTAAGAAATGTTCTCAAGAAAAATTTAGCCAAACAACCAAAATGTAATCGAGCAAAACAAAAGAAAAAGCAATGAAAATATGGATTATTCGCATACATGTTTCACTATTAACATATTACGTAATTTTACTTACATAAATGTCCGTAGGTCATCAGTGCGACCGTCCAGATGAATATAATTTGCAGGACTGCATACTACATGTTCATTCACACTTACATTCAACAGAACATGTAAGCTTCATTTCTTTCCAGTCTTCTCATGTCCTCTGCATTCAAGGTTCAAGTCTCACTACCCCACAGTATCACAGTAGTAGCTTCGTATAATCTACCTTTCACTCTGAGGGAAAAGACTTTTGTTGCCAGCAGCAATGGTAACTATTGGTTGCATAACAGTAGAATTGTTGAAGGTGACAACAAGTGAATCAAAAATGTATAATAAAAAGTGGAGGTGATATAACCAAGTTTCCACGTATATCAGAGTCAACAGCTCAACAATGTGATGCTGCAGTTGGACAGAAAGCTTTTAATCCAAGAGAATTCCATAGAATCAGCTTGGTGAATATTGCAACAAAGATAAGTACCAATGTACCAGTGGTTCTCATAAATGAATCTTCTTACGCTAAAGATATTCATAACTGATCAAACCTGAGTGACTTCTGATCTGTCTGTAGATGAGTTAATCAAATATTTTTCATCTTCCTAAAGTTCACAAAATAAAAATGGTCTTTCCAGCAGTTGACTCTTTACAATCTTTAATGTTCTTATCTCCTTTACTGTCAACAAGAAACAAGACAGACAGATAAGCTGCAACATTATAATGTTGATCATTGCTCTTGTTGTATTGTGTAACTTCAATATGAGATGAATCTTATGATCTTAGGACCTTGAACATGCTAGCAGTGTTACTTTATTGAATGCACCCAATGCTTTAAAGAAGTTTGCTTTAAACATTAATTGATCTGTATTCTCACAGTCAACAGTATTACTTAATAGCAATGACAGAGGAGTTTGTTCCTTTGAGGTTTTTCCTGCTACTTGTTGACCAGTCCAGGACAGTAAGATTGGGGAACTTATTTCATGTTGGCTCTCTAATATTGATATCCAGTTTCTAATCTCAAAGAGATGCAAAACTACTCCAAGAGCTGATGTGCCTGTGCACTTGTACACTCTTCTCTTTGGCTACTGTGAAGTTTTATATTTATAATTTCAGATTTTCCTTCTTAAGGATCTGATAACTGGGTTTGAAAAGAAAAATGCAGTTGAGTTCTGTACTTTAAATATGCCAAATCTGGTAATACTGGTAAATTCATTGCTATCTGGTGCCAGAACTGGTCATCTTCTCTGTGTTGACTTCACATTTCAACATCATCATTATTCAGTACTGAAAAGGCAGTGAGCTGGCAAAACCATTAGCATGCTGGGCAAAATACCTTCGTCCGTCTTGACATTCTGAGTTCAAATTCTGTGGTGGTTGACTTAATCTTTCGTCCCTTCAGAGTTGATAAATTAAGTACCAGTGAAATACCGGGGTTGATATAATTGATTAGTCTCCTCTCACAGGGTTTTAGGCCTTGTGCTGTTAATAGAAAGGATCATTCAATGTTGATCCAGCCCACTGTTTTGATTCTTGGTGCCAATATGGTCAGCAATCTGATCTGGCCAATGATACATGATTATTTATGGCAACTATTTGAAAAGGACTTTCATGATCTTCAAGAATAGCTTAAGCCATTGTGGTAAATACACTAATATGAGTGTTTGTTGTAATACAGATGTATCACCATCATCATCATCACAGCAGCGATAAAAAGACATTGATTAAACTTCTCTCACTCTACTCTAACCTTCTAATTGGTCCTTAAAAATGCATTATATTCTAGTTTGGTTTCAAATTACAACCATCATTGGCTATAATGAAGGACTGGAAATGAGACTAAATTCAGGGAATTTATTAGTGAATAATCTGATAAATGAAAGGGATTTATTAATTTACTCTTTACTCTTTTACTTGTTTCAGTCATTTGACTGCGGCCATGCTGGAGCACCGCCTTTAGTTGAGCAAATCGACCCCAGGACTTATTCTTTGTAAGCCCAGTACTTATTCTATCGGTCTCTTTTGCTGAACCGCTAAGTTACGGGGATGTAAACACACCAGCATCGGTTATCAAGCAATGCTAGGGGGACAAACACAGACACACAAACATAGACACACACATACACACATATATATACATATATATGACAGGCTTCTTTCAGTTTCCGTCTACCAAATCCACTCACAAGGCATTAGTCAGCCCAAGGCTATAGCAGAAGACACTTGTCCAAGATGCCATGCAGTGGGACTGAACCCGGAACCATGTGGTTGGTTAGCAAGCTACTTACCACACAGCCATTCCTGCACCTATTGAGATCAAATGAAGAAGAGAATGATATTACTATGGTGTTTGAATAAGATATTTTACAAATATAAGACCTTTGAAAGACCTGGAGAGACAAGAAGTACGAAGGTTGGAACACAATGCAAACATGGTTGTAGAATTGTTAGTCAAGGCATTGAAGTGATAGGGGTTGATAGGATTGTAAGTATTTAATGCATTTTTCCCTTTTTTAAAACAATAGGATATAATTTGAGGTGGGTGTTGTAAACTATTTATAGCATGCTGAGGAACCAGCTCGGGGTTGATTTAATGGTTTGTGTTGGTAGGTGTTGTAGCAATTCATTTCTACAGACAACAATAAAGGACATGGTGGTAGCAGTGGTGGTAAGCAGCAATTGTTGTTGGTATTGTTAATGGTGGTGGTGTTTGATGAGCGATAGTATGATGCAAGCTACAGTGATAATTGCAATGATAAAAACCTCTGGTGACATTGATCTGGTAATCTAGAACCTCACTATAACATTTAACTACCTAAATGGAACTAATGAAAAAGCTGGTTTAGTCTCTAAAGATAAAAGATTTTAGTGATATTAATTACAACTAAATTCAGAAGGATAAGAGTAATAATAAGATTTGGCAAGATTGTTAACGCTTGGTATTGATATTAAATTTCCAACACAGCAACTTTGTGTGGGTGTAAAACTTCATAAATTTAGGTACTTTATAATCATCATCATCATCATCGTCAATGATCTGACATCTACTTTCATATATTAGCATGAGTTGGACAGATCTTTACAACATATCTCTCCACACAGATCTTTACAAAAATGTCAGCTTTTCATCAGATTTTCTTTGATGTACAAATGTTCTTAGCTTCATCAGAGATGCTTCTCCCTAACTCTACAATGCACTTTTTTCAACAAAGCAATTTTTTAATTTTTTGTCTATTTACATTAAATTATCAAACCACAAGTCATCTCTCCACCTAAGTCTGCTTCAGCCAATGTAAAATTACTCACTGCTTGGCTTTTACCTTCAATTATTCTCACAAGTTAACTTCTGTCTTATTCCTGAATATGTATAAAAACAATACGTTTCAATAGGTTCAATAAGGCTGATAGAAATAAAAATATTTATCTGAAGGTTAATAGCCTGGAAAATTATATCATACTAGCACTATGACCTGGTAATGCCGGGTCATAGTGTATGCATATACAGCTGTGTGCGTGCGCACATACATGCGAGTACTGTCCAAATCTATGACCAATCACATACAGCTAGCTGGCATTCAATTGGCGTATCAAGTTTCGGGCATTTTGATTGGGTTTTGGATAGAAAATTCACAAAAGAGTCACTTCTATTGATTTTTTAATGGCTTTGCGGGGTGACTGGGGAAATGTAAAGATGTGCACGACCACCCTTGGACGGTTTTCAATGACCATAGAAAGTGCGAGCCCTCTAACTGAAAAATTGTGGATTTGTATAAAGGACACACACACAGACATTTTGCTGTTTATATATATAGAGATTAGATCTTTTGATCTAATGTTAAGCAACTACATTTAAGGAGAAGGTAGTGTTTCATGTTCATTCATCCTTGATGAATAGATCTCTCATCAAAGAGTCCAATTATGATCACCTCATATTGTTCTCACACAAAGTGCATTTAACATTATACAATACGTCTTTTAATAAGTAGGTCGGATTTCTTTGAGGGAAATTTTCATACATTCGTATACAGAACAAAGCATTACTTTGAATTATTTTACAGTTCATGCTTCAAATTAGTCCATCATTTTTTACTCATGTTCACTACTTATGTTAAGTGACAGTTTTTTAGGGTGTGTGTGTGTGCATTTTACATTTGGAGTACATATATACAATTGTGTTTGTACATATTTCACTGAATTTTGATTTCTATAAACTTTCATGTGGAAACACACCATCATCTGATGTGTACAGATACCCAATCAAGGCTATTTACAGCATTATAGGCATCTGGGCATATCACTGGGCTCTACAGTATAGATTTATTGATAGCAAGTCATGGCATTGATTAGAATTAGACCCATAAATTTGTAAGGCCCTCTGCAAGCTGCTTATTGAGCCTATGTCTCAAGGCATATATGGTGATATATATATATATATATATATATATATATATATCATCATCGTTTAGCGTCTGTTTTCCATGCTAGCATGGGTTGGACGGGTCAACTGGGGTCTGTGAAGCTGGAAGGCTTCGTCAGGCCCAGTCAGATCTGGCAGTGTTTCTACGGCTGGATGCCATATATATATATATATTAGCTCCTACACACATTTTTTTTCTCTCCTTGTTTCTTTTCCGTGTATCTTTCTGTCGAAGAGCGTAGGCTCAAAACGTAAAAGACTTGTTCTATTTCTATTCCTGAGCGCCATACTAATACATTTGTTTGTTTGTACTCCACCTGCCTTCATCTTTTGTTTATTTTCGTAAACCTTCCCGTTATATATATATATATCATAATGATGATGATGGTATCATTATCATCATCATTTAATGTCCTCTGTCCATGCTGGCATGGGTTGGAGGGTTTGACCAGGGCTGGTAAGCTGGAGAGCTGTTTTGGCATAGTTTCTATGGCTGGATGTCCTTCCTAACACCACCCACATTACAGAGTGTGTTTGGTGCTTTTACATGGCACAGCCATGAATACTTTTTATGTGGAATCTGCATACGACCCTTGCCACCAGGGAGGACCAATCTTAGCACTTCTACTGAGGAGTACAGGTCTTCTTTCTACCAGGCATCTGGGTCCTTTGTCATCTCACCTGAAAGGTTGAGCATCCTGAAATTGTTCTTCAGTACTTCATCTCATGTCTTCCTGGGTCTCCCACTTCCACATGTTCCATTTACTTTGAAAGATCAGCACTTCTTTATGGAGCTGTCAGCATCCATCCACATCACATGACCAAACCAGCACAATCTTCTCTCTTGCTCACAACATTTAATTCCCCTTATGCCTAACTTCTCTCTCAAAATACTAACACTCTGTCGAACATATACACTTACATTACACATCCGCAGAGCATAATAGCCTCATTCCTTTCTAACCTTTGAAGTCCTTACAATTTTCCTTTCACTCGGAGAGAGAAACCTGTCGTAGCCAACAGAGGTAACAGCACTCTGAATTTCCTCCATACTATTCTTATTCTAGCTAATACATTCTCCTTACATCCTCCCCAACAACTAATTTGATCCCCTAAGCATCAGAAATTATCCACTACCTCTAATGAGCCACCAAGGCATTTGAGAGAATCAATTTCCTGAGTCTCTGTAGTTTTTATGGTGCCTGTGCATCTTCCACATATCAACATTACTTTCTCTGATAACCTTCCGATTAACCCACTGCACCTCTTGTGTATCCATAGCTTACATGGGTACACCATATGGAGTTCCTGTCTACACTTTTCCTACAAATTGAACAGGGCCACCTACCTGAAGGGAGTAGTGTTCTATCTGTTTTCTTGCTTACTAGGACCTTAGTCTTTGCTATTTAACCTTAAGGCCCTTAGATTCCAGGTTTTGTTTCTATACCTGGAATTTATATTCTTTCTCTGATATGGAATCTTCCATGAGGGCAAGATCATCAGCATATAGTACTTCCCAGGGATGCCGGTCTTGGATTCCTCTGTTATGGTCTGGAGGACAATGATGAAAAGGAGGGGACTGAGGACTGAGCCTTGATGAATCCCTACATGTACATCAAATTCTTCACTATATTCATGGTTAACTTCCACCTCACTGACAGCATCTCTGTACATGGCCTGTACAGCTTATATATATATATATATATATATATATATACATATTTTATCATTAATTAAAATCTTAGGGTAGCAAGAATATTCATAGAAAAATTCTTAGTTACCAGTGGTCTAGCGAGAAAGAAAAAAATTAGTCAATAGACTATATATTATTCAAAGAGGAATACAGTTTACATTCAAACACAAAAGAGATACCCGAAGAATAGGATATCTGACTCGCTAGAAATAGCAGTTAAAACTCCAAGCCATCAATTGTTGTAATTCCGAAAGTGATTGGAAAATAAAAACTTTTACTTTAATCCTATATATATATCTATCAAAACATAAAGGAATAGGGATTTGAAATCTGAGCAGGTACCTTATTAGCACTCTGATCTAATCCAGATCTGGCTAACCACATTGAATGATAGGGAACGTACAGAATTAAGATAAAGAATTACACGATACTTCATGATAGATAAATCCTGAGTTCACTCCATTGGATTTGATACAGTGTACTTTGGTTTGATTACACACACACATCCCCCCCCCCCACAGGGAGTAATTTATTGCACAGCTTCTGTCTATTAAACTCAATTCAGAAGACATTGGTCAATCTGAGTTTATAGAGACAGACAGCATTATATTTACGGTTGGGAAGTAATCTTTGTCATCATACTGCCATAAGGTAGAGAACATACAGTGCATTCAACACTGGGCATACATACATTACTGCATGAAAATACACTGGAACATATAAATTGCTCCTTGGAGAAGCAACCATGTAAAAAGGGTTTGTTTTTCACTCAGTGCTGATATATATACATACAGACATTTCATAAATGCCAGTGCATGAAACTGTTGGACTTTGAGTCTGTCTCTTACTTCTCTTTTACTCATTTACTTGTTTCAGTCATTTGACTGTGGCCATGCTGGAGCACCACTTTTAGTCGAGCAAATCGACCCCAGGACTTATTCTTTGTAAGACTAGTACTTTATTCTATCTGTCTCTTTTGCCGAACCACTAAGTTATGGGGATGTAAACACACCAGCATTGGTTGTCAAGCGATGTTGGGGGGACAAACACAGACACACAAACACACGCACACACACACACAATATATATATATATATATATATATTATATATATATATATATATATACATATACATATATATGATGGGCATCTTTGAGTTTCTGTCTACCAAATCCATTCACAAGGCTTTGCCCAAAGTGCCACGCAGTAGGACTGAACTCGGAACCATGTGGTCGGTAAGCAAGCTACTTATTACACAGCCACTCCTGCGCCTATCTGCTAAATATTAATAAAAAATATATATGCCAATGAAAAGAAGACAAAGAAAATTCCTTAATACATCTTTAATTATCAGTTACAAATGTTTCCATACCATCTCCATTTGCAATGCCAGTTTATGTGAAAATTCTAAATGAAAAATAAAGTAATATTTGTGGTTTTCGACATTAGAGAGGTATTTTGTCAGACTTGCATCAAAGGTGTGCTATTACATTGTGTGTCCTTCTGACCTTGTTGTTAGGAAAATATCAGGTGGAAATAAAAAGTAAAATTTAAAAGTGTGAATGCAGAATGAGTATATGAATAATAATGAAAAAATATAATTTGTTATGGGAAATAACTCGACTTTTAGATTGGTAACTTTCCTCACTATCTGTCACTATCAATCTATCTGTCTATATATTTACCACACTCTTTGTCTCTCTCTCTCTCTCTCTCTCTCTGCATATGTATTAACACTGATGCATTGCTTTCATTTTGCTTTGAGACCTAATCTTCTAATGCTTACTTTCATTTTATCACAGCTATCATGTACAAATCCTGTTTTCTGATTGGGTAAAAATGATCAAACTTTAAACCTCTGTAACATTTTTCTAAACTCTTTCTGGAATAAATGAATCAAACTCATATTCAGCATGAAAAAGTACATCAATATACCAAATTTAGAAATTTTCACTTAATTTTAAAATTTCAAAATCTGTGACTGCAACAGAAAACATCTCTCTTTCTCTCTCTTCCATTTTTTACTTTTCCCATAGTAAACTTTCCTTCTTTCTATATATATTTACCACACTCTCTCATTCTTTATAAAAATACATTGCTCATGCTGAGTGTGTGTATGTGTGTGTGTGTGTGTGTGTGCATATCATGTCTGTAAGGGAATTTCATTAGGACGACAGGCTGATTTTAAAAAAGGATGTAAAAGTTTATTTTAATAGCATACTTTTCTGTTTGTAAATATGTTTTTTTTTTTTGCACACACATGGCCTTGCTTGATGTGAGGTGTTGGGTGGTTAAAAATTTAAATTACAAAATTTTTGTTGTTGCTTAAATCCCAGCTGTGGATGACTGCATCATTGTTCTATAAAATGTGTTTATGGGGGAGAAAAATATTGAAAAATATCAATGCATGTCAGAGTGACAAAGAAACAAGGAAGGTACATGGTGGTCATGGTATGTGCTGGAAACAACTAAGTCTCCCTTAAATCACACCTTTTCATAAGAAAATTATAAACAAAAACAAATTGCAGATTTGGACTGTCTGCATTTAAAACTGTCAAAAAAAAAAAGAATTAGAAAAAAGAAGCCAAAAATTTTAGGATTTAAGCAGGGCCAGGGTTAATGAAAATATTAAAAACGATTTCACTATTGCCTAAATCAATTTCATTTTTTGTTTGAAATTAAGTTAAAAAATTTTTTTTTTCATAAAAAGCCTCCCGCCATCAATTTCAAAGGTTTGGTGGAAAGAAAAAAATTGTAAAATCCCTCAGAGAAAATCTAACTTTATGTAGGTGTGCTATTCCGAAAGTGAGAATTGCCCAGCAACGACAGGATACACAGAATATACATATACATAAAACATACATACATATATGTTTGTGTGTGTGTATGTATGTATGTATGTATGTATGTATGTATGTATGTATGTATGTAGTATGTATGTATGTATGTATCTATGTATCTATCTATCTATCTATCTATCTATATATATATATATATATTATATATATATATATATAATAATAAATATTAGGGAATAAATCCAAACTTACAGGGAAAAATCAGATTTAGGATTGAATCCAATTTTATATATATATATATATATATATATATACATACACAGACACACATATATGTATGTATATTTTATGTATATATATATTCTGTGTATCCTGTCATTGCCAGGCATACATGTGTATATATTACATACACATGTATTACATATATTGCACATACATGTGTATATATTACATACACATATATACAAATACACACATATGCACATAAATAATAAATACATATATATATATATATATATATTATATATATATATATATATATATATATATATATATATATATATAGATTAGTTTAAAATTGTTGGTGTTGCCTTTCGTAAGATTCCTCCTGCTTACACAGTATCATTGTTCATCCTCACACCATTCGTCACCAATTAATTTCCTACTTGGTTTTCATTATTAGTACAGTTTGGATTTCCATTATATAGGTGACCTAATTATCTTAACTATTAATAAATTTCTTGAGTTACTCACAAGCATTTCAATTAGTAAGATTTCATAATAATAATTCTATGACTACTCCCAGCTCCACTTTGTAAATTAATTGATAATCCAAATGTATCGTTAGACAAGCAACATACCAACATTTTAGTTTCTTTCTTGTTTACTTCAAATCTTTGGTTTCTTATTAATAATTTTTATTTTCTATTTTTTCTCTCAAGAGGTCCAAAGTTTTTTTTTTTTTATCCTTTTTACTTAGTTTTCCTTTCCAATTGTTGGAAATCTCTACACTTTGCTATTTTTGTTTCATCAATCTAAAGAAAGTCCAAGTCCTTATTTCTTTCGGTGGGCACATGTCTCCCTGTTGGAGTGTAGCATTTCAGACAGAGCAAAGGGATTTTCATAGAAATAATTTAACAGCTGTTTTGAAAAATTAACAAAGAAACCATAAAAATTGTCATAATTTTGATCTGGAATGAATTTTTTACTTGATTCAGTCATTGAATTGTGGCCATGCTGGGGCACTATCTCTTAGAATTTTAGTCAAATGAATTGACCCCAGGACTTATTTTTCTTGCTTTGTTTTTAAGTCTGGTACTTGTTCTATCAGACACTTATACTGAACTGCTAAGTTATGGGATGTAAACAAACCAATACCAGTTGTCAAGTGGTGGGACACACACATAGCTTTACATATCTCTCTCTATATATAAATGAGAAGACCTGGCAAGCCAAGTGAGATCAGCCCATTTAAGAGTACTTTTCAATCATTGGGCAATATGCAGTGCTTGAGAAGACCTGCTGAGTCAAGTGAACTTATTGTCGTGGCCGATGCCAGTACTGCCTGACTGGCACCCATGCCACTGGCATGTAAAAGCACCATTCGAGCATGGTCATTATCAGTGCCAACTGACTGGCCCCTGTGCCAGTGGTATGTAAAAAGCACCTACTACACTCTTGGAGTGTTGGGCATCAGGAAGGGTATCCAGCTGTAGAAATCTTGCCAGATCATATTGGAACCTTGCCAGATCATATTGAAATCTTGCCAGATCATATTGGTACAGCCTCACTCAAACTGTCCAACTTATGCCAGCATGGAAAGCGGACGTTAAACGATGATGCTGATGATAATTAATGGGTTTCTTTCAGTTTCCACTTACCAAATCCGCTTAGAAGGTTTGGTTGACATGCAGTTGTAGTAGAAGACACTTGCCAAAGATACCTCATGGTGGGACTGAACCCAGAACCATTTGGTTGAGAACTTCTTATCATACAGTCATGCTTGCAGTATCCTTTCTACAATTCTTTGTCACCTTCTGGCAGTTTGTCATATTTTGAGGTTTTGATGAGATCAGGATTAGTTTTAACAACATCGTGGATTATTTCCAAAGTTTGGTTTGGTAATCTCAGCATACAACACACTCACACATACACATGCATGCAGAAAGTCACACATGCACACACACACACACACACACACACACACACACACACACACACACACACACACACACACACGTATGACCATTGAGCTACAGTTGCTCTCCATCTGACAGTTTCCATGCATTCAAATTTTTTCTTAAGGTTTGGTTAAACAAAAGGTTGTGGTGAATGCATTTACTCAAAATGCCATGCTGTCATATTGAACCTGGGAGCTTATGTTTGTGAAACAACCTTCTTAACCATTCATTCACTACTTGTGTTCTGAATTAATCCATTATTTCAAGATCCTTGCACCTTAAACTCTGGATTTTCTGAAGCCTTAAATTACATTTTTAAAAATTTGTGATACATCTAGATAATCCTTACAGTACATCAATGTGGTGCACCACAGCTTTTGAGAACAGATGTAGTAGGGTGTGAGTTGAGGGAGATCTGGTTGCTATTTTAGTAGGTTGAGAGACCACATTGAGGGAAACTTTGTTGATTTGTATTTACTTACTGTTTCTTTGTTGGTATTGGATAGCTGTGGTTTATATTGGTTTCAACTTTTGGCACAAGGCCAGCAATTTTAGAGGTGGGGAAGTTGATTACACCAGCCCCCAGCATTCAACTGGTACTTCCCAAATCAACTCCAAATAGATGAAAGGTAAAATCGATCTCAGTGAAATTTGAACCCAGAATGTAAAGACAAATGAAATGCTGCTATATATTTTGACCTGGCATTCTAATGATTCTGTTAGTGAATATTAACAACATCTGTGGACATACAGTTGCCTAATTGGATTCTTAATGATAACTTACACACTAAACATAATAATTCCAGTCTAATTATTCTTCAGGTAACTTAACTGATTGGTTTGGAAAGGTTGAACATCACAGATTACCTTGGAGAAATTTAAATTCAGAATTTTAAGCACAAAATTATTCGGGGATTAAAAATTGAGTGTGGCACTGGTGGTTTGTTGGGACCGAAGGCAAGGATATAGCTCAGGACCTGTGTGGTTTGCATTGTCTTTGTGCTCCTGCAATCCACTTCTGTTGGTAGGAGGGGACACCTCTGTTAGTGCAGCTTTTCCAGGCAGGGCAGTCTTGCACTTGCATTTCCAAGTTGTCAGGGTTGATCTCAGTGAGGCTCTGAGTGTATTCTTGAAGCACTTTTTCTGTCCAACTTGTGTGTGCTTGCAAAGGGAGACAGAACAAAGTCGATCATAAACAACCAAGTGCACTTTGGTTGTTGTATTATTCAGTGGTAGTGGTGGTGGTGGCGGTGGTGGTACAGTAATGTGGTTCCCTGCAGGACTTCTTTTTTTTCTTTCTTGCTTACTATTGCTGTAGATATTTTCAATTATTTAGTTCCATTATCTCAAAGTATATTAAAAACAAACAAACAAAATAAAACAGAGCTTAACTTCTAGCTTGTGAGAATTAAATAGCTGAGCAATTATAAAATGAAAACTGTCCATTAAAACACCTGTTAATTGCTGATTTGAAAACATTTCTAAGCCCTGAGAGCTAATTTCTCATTTATCACAAAGATTTCCATTTACTTCCATTAACTTACATCAACATCATCACCACTGCCACTCCCACTGCCTCCTTCCCCCATCATCATCATCATCATCATCATCATCAAGCAAAAAACAATCTTGAAATTAAATAACATTAAGTCAATTTCTTCCTTCAGATATAATTACATTTTTTGTATGCAAAGATAGGAGATTCCTTTCTCAGTGCTTTTTTAAAAACAAGTCAATTATTTTATGTAAATATATCATTATCAAAATATATAAAATATAAATTACTTTTGAAATATGAATTTAAGAGAATTTCTCATCAAAGTAAAAGAAATGCTGAGTCAAGCTTTTCATTTCATTTAGATGTGATTGGAGTAAACCTTGTGTGTGTGTGTGTGTGTGTGTGTGTGTTTGTGTGTGTGTGTGTGTGTGTGTGTGTATACACACACACACACATATATACACACATACACGCACGCACACATACACACACACACACGCGCACACACACACACACACACACACACACACACACACGCATGCCAGCATGGAAAGCAGACATTAAACTATGATAATAATGATATCATCATCATCATCATCATTTAGTGTAAAGCACCTTTCAAGCATTGGGCGTCATGGCTGCAAAGTGGCTAATGCTGGTGGCATGGGAAAAGCTCCTTTTGAGTGTTGGGCCTCACGGAGGCAATGGCTGAGGTGTTTGGCATTATGCTGTGCTTGAGAAGAAGACCCATCAAGCCAAGTAAAATTGCAGTTGTGGCAGATACTGGTGTCATGCAAATGGCACCCGTGTTGGTGGCACATAAAAGCACCATTACACTCTTGGAGTGGTTGGCATTAGGAAGAGCATCCAGCTGTAGAAACCATGCCAAATCAGACTGGAGTCTGGTGCAGCCCCTCAGCTTGCCAGCCCTGGACAAACCATCCAACCCATACCAGCATGGACAACAGATGCTAAATGATGATGATGATGATGATATATATGTATGTGTACACACACACACACACACACACACACACACACACACACACACACACACACACACACACACACACACACACACACACACACACACACACACACACACACACACACACACACACACACATATATGTATTAACTTTAATCTCTGATCAATTGGCTGTTTTTGAGCCAATCAGGAGCCTTTATTTGGTTGCTTAATCTGCTTGAAACAGTAGCCAAATCTCTCTCATCTTAAAGAGAAAACAGACATTAAATATTGTCAGAAAAAATAAAATAAATATTTAGTCAAAAACGTGAATATTTTTGGTAATCCTAGGTTTTGAAAAAGCCAGCTTTTGAGTTTAACTCACAGATCAACTCAAATGATGCAAATCCTTCCAGCTCTGATACCTTGTATATATTTTTTGAAACATCATATTTCATATATTCTTGACTAGATATTTCTTTTATTTCTCATTTGTTGCAATCAGCTGGAGAGCTCTTTAATTGTCTCCATCCTTCATTAATTCCTCTCTGAGTTTTGGTTCTCTTAGATTATGTTTATTTCACATGTTCTTTAGTTTTCTCTCACTTTAACTATTGCTGACAGTTGACTTACATCAGTTGTTTATGCAATATCTAGCTCCCACCTAATTCTATCACAGTCCAAACTATCAATTTCACTTCTTTACTTTATAATCTCTCTAATGCTTTTAACACCCTTCTTGCTTCTTTTACTGGTTTCAGTTATCAGACTGTGGCCATACTGGGGCACCACCTTGTTTTCTGAAGATTTCTTAGACAATTTTCCTTAATCATTTTTGTAGGTATAAATTTTTAACTCATTTACCATAAAATTTTTGTTTTATATAATATAACCATTCATGTAACTGTTTTTAAAAATGCTTCCAAGTAATTCTTTAATTTTAAAAAGGTGGAATTATTGAGTTTATTTCTTTTAAAATAGTCATTTGTTAAGTTGCTTGTTCAGTCGTTCAGTTTTAACTTCAATGTACCCTCAACTTTTCAACTGATAAACAAGTTATGTTACTGATTCTCTTTTGTAGATCATAATATTGAGTTCAAATTGTGTCTGAGTTATTCTTCTGTCACATTCAGAAACCCCCAAATAAATCTGGCTTCGATCTTCACCTATTTCCTCTACTGAACGATAGGAAAACAACATTTTTCAATCTTAGAGAATCAATTATTTTTATGGTAGTTATAGAAATGGAAGAGTTGAAATGTTTGTGCAAAGTGTGATAGGATGCTGTTTGAAATGTACCAAATATGTTCTGATTCAAGATTTCTATCTTGTTTTTGTTAACCTACAGTAAACTTTTAATACAATCCCTTGCTATGTAATCAGATGAATAATAATAAGATGGGTAGATGCTGAAGAAAGTTTCATAAGAGCAGTTCATTTTAGCTGTGTGTTTGCTGAAGTCACAAGTTCAGCACTAAATTCAATTAGTGATTTAGTGTAGCAGCAGTATACGATCAACTATAGGAAGATATGGAGTTAAGTGATTAAGACATTCAACTCAGGACCATAAAGTTATGAGTTTGATTCCTATCAATATGCTGTGTCTTTGAGCAAGACATTCTATTTCATGTTGCCCCTCTCCACTCAGCTGGCAGAAATGAGCAATACCTGTTATTCAAAGGGCCAGCCTTGTCACATTCTGTGTCACGTAGAACCTCCTTGAGAACTATATTAAGGGTATGTATGTCTGTAGCGTGTTCGGCCCCTTGCATGTTAATTTCACGAGCAGGCTGTTTGGTTGATCAAACCAACTGGAACTCTTGTTGACTTAGTGCTAGTTATTATGTTGCATGGCCAACTGGTCTCTTATTTGTCTTTGATATAGTCTAGTTTTTCAGACAATCAAATAGGACTCCAGCACTAATCATCATCATCATCATTTAACATCTGTTTTCCATGCTGGCATGGCTTGGATGTTTTGACAGGAACTAGCCAGCTGGGTAGCTGCCCAGGCTCCAATTATCTATTTTAGCACCGTTTCTGTGGATGCTCTTCCTAATGCCAACCACATTACAGAGTGTAGACTGGGTGCATTTATGCAGCTTCAGCGTGGGTGCTTTTATGTGGTCCTGGTATGTGTGGTTTTCCATGTCATCAGCATGAGTGCTTTTTATATGACACCAGCACCTGTGAGCCTCCCAAGTGAAGGACCTTTTTCTGAGAGAGGGATGTAGTGGACATGGCTGTATGTATGGACAGCCACAGTTTTACTTAGTTTGACATGTCTTCTTATACACAACAAACCGTCAGCAGTCTTGGTCGCTTATCATCTCCTTTGTGAAGTCCAGTGTCTGGAGATCTTTTCTCACCACTTCATCCTGCATCTTCCTGGGTTTACCTCTTCCACAGGTTCCCTCCACATTTGGAGATCAGAACTTTTTTATGCAGCTGTCCTCCTTCATATGCATCACATGACCATACCGGCACAGTCTTCTCTCTTGAATTACTACAACAGATGCCTTTTATACTCAATTTTTCTCTTAAATCATTTACACTCTGTTGTATATGCACACTGACATTACACATCCAGAGGAACATACTGGTTTCATTTCTTTTAAGCCCACACATGTCCACTGTACTCATAACCCCTGTTTCACTGCCATGTACCATAGCTGTTTGTACACAGGCATCATCTACCTTTCACTCTGAGGGAGAAGCCCTTTGATACTAACAAAGGTAGAAACTTTTTCCAGCCTGTTCTTATTCTAGTAACTAAGCTTTCAGAACTTCCTCCTCCACTGCTTACTTGGTTGCCTCAGTAATAGAAGCTATCTACTACTTCTAAAGACCCTCCCCAGATATTTGAGGAAGTCTATTCTCTACATTCTTAGTGTTTATTGTACCTGCACATCTGCCACACACAAAGACTACTCTCTCTGTTAACCTTGTTGTGATACTGATGCACCTCTTATGTGTCCATAGCTTACACTGGGTACATTGTATGGAGTTTCTACCAACACCCGTCTTACATATTGAGCAGGGCCATCTCCCTGAAGGGATTTGAAATTTGTCTGTTTTCCTATTTACTAGAACTTTAGTCTTTGCTAAATTAACCCTAAAGCCCTTTGATTCCAAACTTTGTCTCCACACTTGAAGTTTCCTCTCTAGTTCAGGTAGTGATTCAGCAATAAAAAAAAGGTCATTAGTGTAGAGGAGCTCACAAGGGCAGCGAGTCTTAAATTCCTCTGTTATGGCTTGGAGGATTATGATAAACATTTCTCTGTTATGACCTGTATTAACTAAGTGTTAGTAGAACCAGTCTCTCTCACAGAATACAGTTAATGTCTCTTACTTTTATGTTGCCTTCTTCTAAATCTTACCATATTAATGATTGAAATTGTATCAGTGCATTGACTATAAAGAGTGGGCTTCAATATACAGCTTCAATGGGGTGGGATCAATAATATGAACACTCTCAAGGAAACTTAAAGCATGTATAGACAAAAGATTGACATATTTATGAACACTTATAAAAATGTAGGGACTGTCCATTTGTTAGTTTTTGACCACCTGGAATCTTTCCTGCTTATATCTTATTGCTATGCAATACCAACCATTTCTTCAAAGGAACAATGTATTAATTGTGAACTAAGACAAGTTTCTAAATTCTTGCCTTTGGAATATTCCTTTGACTAAGCAAAAGGTGAATATTCTAAGGGAAAAGAGAAAATCAACTGAATCAGTCCCAGGGTAATAAAACTATGTATTTCATCGACTGAAAAGGAATTCCAAAGCTGACCTCTGAGAATTTAAACCCAGAAGAGTTAGGTACCCACTTATTTACCTGAAAGCATTCACATTAATATTCTACTGCCATCAATATTTTCATCACCCATTTTTTCCCAATGCAATATTACTAGTTGCATGTGTGAATGGTTGATTTTAGAATAGAGAAGTGAATTCTTTCAGGGAATTTATCAGTTGTGCATAGCTTTCTTGCAACAAACCAATGAAATGGTAGAAAGGAGATACATGGAAGATGCAATGCATTTAAAAACATTTATTAAAGATATTTTTTTATGAAGTATAAAGCAAACCAATATTTTAGCAAATCACTAGTTTGACTTGTTTAATGAAGTCAAGAATTTAATATTTTATGTTTGACTTAGATTTTGTTGGAAACATTGTTTTACATCATTTACATTATTTACATTTGATGGATATTTGTCCTTATCTTGTTTGTTGTTAATACAACATTTCAGCTGATATACCCTCCAGCCTTCACCAGGTGTCTTGGGGAAATTTCGAACCTGGCTTCTCATTCCTAAGGTATTTTTTGATGTTGCTATTGTTATTATTCAGGTCACTGCCTGGAATCGAACTCGGAATCTTGGGGTTAGTTGCTCACGCTCTTAACCACTATGTCGTATGCTCATGGGCAATTATGGAGTGAATTTTAGGGCTTATAAATCTAATATTCTCCTATCCTTCCTTAAAACCTTAATATATTGTTTTACTTTGTATATCGGTTTGTAATTTTGGCACAAGGACAACAATTTCAGGGAAGAGTGTAAGTTGATTACATTGACCCTAGTAATCAACTGGTACTTATTTTATTGACCCTGACAGGATGAAAAGCAAAGTAGACCTCAATGGAGTTTGAACTCAGAGCATAAAGACAGATGGAATGCTGCCAAGCAATTTGTCTGGTGCAGCAGCAATTCTTCTCGTTTGTATCGTCTGCTTTCTCTTAGCATGGTTTGTTGCAGGACATGATAAACTTCTGATGAGCTTAAATGCCATTTGTCTGTGCATTTGTGGAAAAAAATGGCCTTGATCAAACACAAAAAGAAATCGTGTGTGTGTGTGTGTGTGTGTGTGTGTGTGTGTGTGTGTGTGTGTGTGTGCATGTGTGTGTGTGCATGCATGCGTGCACATGTACTCATACAACAGTCATATCCAGCCTATGTCAGCAAGAAAAACAGAACATAAAGCTGGTGATGATGATGATGATGATGACAAACATGTAATGAAATATCTGTGTAGGAATATATTAATGCAGTATTTATATCAGTCTTTGTATATGAATGTCCTCTCTCTCTCGTCTCTGTGAGTATGGTTTTATATATATGTGGCTTTGTATGTATATAGATATGTGTAAATATACATGTACAATAGCCATAAACACATACACAATCTCTGCTGGTGGGAGCATAAACCATTTCAAATTAACCATATTGAAATATAATCATCTCTCTCTCTCTCTCTCTCTCTCTCTCTCTCCCTCTTTCTCTCTATCTGTCTCCTTCTTCTTCATCATTAGTCTCTTCGAAGGAATTTTGGTTGACTTATTTCATCATTTAGAGTGGGGTGAAATTGCTACCCCAAGCAAAACAAGTAATCTGAACATTCTTCATCTGTCCATAGTTAAGGACTAAATAAAAGTTCAGAGTTGCTCCTACTTGTTTGGAAGGTTGTTATTTCTGGTTGCCAGTGAAATTACTTCTAGGTTGTTGTTGTTGTTGTTGTTGTTATTTAAGTGTGAGTTTTATCCCTGACTGAATAGAGCTAAAAAATCATTCCAGTCTCTTGTCTGTCTGTTTGGCTCTGATTTACTCAGGCTTACTGCATTTTCCCTTGTACCGAAACAAAACATTAGGATTTGAAAAAAAACCCAAAACATTTGACTGCTATATCTAGCAGGACAATCGACGGTCTAGAGGAGATACAATAGAGATAATAATAATAATAATAATAATAATAATAATAATAATAATGATCCACTGAAACAACAAAGCCACAAAACTACTGATCCATAACATGTCTCCCTATAACTTACAAATCCTTAACTGCAATAATATCACAGAGAATGGGCAGACAACTAGAAGAAAACTTGTTTCCAGAAGAGCAGAGGGGATGCTGCAAAAACCTCATATGGCTGTAAACATCAGTTATTGGTTAATAATACCATAACTGAAGATAACTGGAAAAAAAAAGAAAAAGAGTCTAAGCATGACTTGAACTGATTCTAGAAAAGCTTTTGACAATATCCCCCACACATGGATCCTGGAAGCATTAACTATGAAGAAGGTAGTACCAACAATGATAAAATATATAAAATATGCCAGAAAAAAATGACATACAGTTCTGCAACTCCAGGTAAAAGAGGGAATCATAAAAGCTAAAGCCATCTCCATTAGAAGAGGGATATTTCAAGGAGACTTGTTCTCTCCACTCCTTTTCTACTTGGCACATCTTTGATTGACATGCTAAACAAAACTGAATGTGGATACAACTGCTTTGGTAAAACAATCAACCATCTCTTGTATATGCATGATCTAAAACTGTATGCTGCAAATGGTACACAACTGGAAACATTACTGCAGGCATTACTGGGATATGCTAAGCAGAAAAGAAATAGACAAAGTAAAATCCCAACAATGGTTGAGAAGCTCAGGACTCAAAGCAGGGACTGAAGGATTTTTAATTGCAGCTCAAGACATAAGCCTTCCTACGAGAAATCACCAGAAACACATAATGAAGAAATAAACATGAAATTTGGTTTAGAAAAATGTGCCAAAGCAACCTTGAAATGAGGAAAGCTAGTTAAGAATAACAACATCACACTAGATAAAGAAAATGAATTAAGAGAATTAGACCGAACCAAGACATATAGGAATCGATGAACTAGATACGGTATAATACGCACAGATGAAAGAAAAGATAAGGAAGGAATATTATAGACAAGTTAGATTAATACTTAAAACAGAGCTTAGTGTTAAAAACAAGATAATAGATATCAGTATTGTAGCTGTTCCAGTTATAAGTTACAGTTACAATATTCTTAATTGGACACTGAATGAACTAACCAAACTAGACCGGAAGAGAAGAAAAATAATGACATAGAAAGGTTATACCTACAACAAATTGAAGGTGGTAGAGGTTTTATACAACTAGAATAGAAAACTATTATAAAATAACCACCATCGGATTACAGAATTATCTAACTCAGTCAAAACATGAGCAAAACAAAAAAACTGCTTTTTGTCTTTAATGAAACTGAAAAATACAAGAAAGAGATCATAGTACCTGACGAGTATGAAGGAAAAGAGAAAACAACAAAATGTTGAAAGCAACTGAAATTTCAACTAAAACTAGAACAACACAATACCATGATAGAATGATGGCAAGAAAAGCCCTTACATGGCAAATACTGGGATATGCTAAGCAGAAAAGAAATAGACAAAGTAAAATCCCAACAATGGTTGAGAAGCTCAGGACTCAAAGCAGGGACTGGAGGATTTTTAATTGCAGCACAAGACCAAAGCCTTCCTACCAGAAATCACCAGAAACACATAATGAAGAAAAATATAATATATAACTGCAGAATATGTGGTAACAGGGAAGAAACAATAAATCATACTGTCTCTGGCTGCCCAGTCCAGGCTAAGAAAGAATATATTCACAGACACGACAGAGTTGGGACCTATGTACACTGGAAGCAATGCCAGCATTATGGAATGACAACAGAAAAAAGATGATGTAAGCATATCCCAGAAAAGATCTCAGAAAATGGCAAAGCAACCATACTCTGGGATATACCAAAACACACAGATAGAGAGAAATCAAGGCAAATAGACCAGATATAGTTGTCAGAGATCATCATGAAAAAATGCTTTCTAATTGAAGCATCAATCCCAACAGATGGCTGTGTATCTCTAAAAGAAACGGGGAAACACTCAAACTATAAAGATCTGGAAATAGAGATAACCCAAAAGTGGATCCTAAAAACTGAAACAACCCCTCTAATAATAAGTGCGATTAAAAAGCATACAGACAAATACATAACCAAAACACCAGGATTTATGAATATATATATAACATGCAGAAAATAGCACTATTAGGCACAAGCACACATCATATGGGAAGTACTTTCAATACAGTGAAAATAACTACACCAAAACAAACCACAACACACACTTAAGGCATACAGACCTGTGTTCGGTGGTGCAGTGAAAGCACAAGATAGAAACAAGACTACTGAATAATAATAATAATAATAATAATAATAATAGTAGTAGTAGTAGTAGTAGTAGTAGTAGTAGTAGTAGTAGTAGTAGTAGTAGTAGTAATAATAATAATAATTATAATAATAATAATGGGTAGTCATGATGGGTATATTGCGCTTCATATATTTTACCCCAGTGTCACTTTGATGGCATGAACTGCTCTCTCACTCAATAATAATAATAATAATAATAATAATAAAGGAGGGTGAAATAGGTGGGCTTTGGCACTGCTGCGATATAAGCTTGCTGATTCATTTGAGCCATGGCATTGTAGTAAATGTAGAAGAGACAGGGAGAAGTAAGAGTGTGTCTGTGAGCCAGTTTTGGTAGCATTAATGTGTGAGTGTCTTTGCCAAACAGCTAAATGGTTTTTTTTTTTTTTTATATATATATATTTATATAATCTGTGTGTGTAGCAGTTATGGCACTATCTCAGATATGGCAGCAATATATGATTGGGATTTACAATTGGACTTTGCAGAGGATCAGCAACTGATCAAAGTGAAATGATTTTCTCACTATGAAGAAGCAGCAGTTTAGTCTTTGGGACAGAGTTTTGACAATGTTAAGAAGAATGAAGAGTGGGTCTCATCTGTGGAGGAATGGAGGGTTAGGGTTAGAAGGACCAGCAAGAAACAGGTCATTAATATAAAGAGTATCTATAGAGTGTATTCTTTTATTTGTTTCAGTCACTTGACTGCAGCCATGCTGGAGCACCACCTATAGTCAAACAAATCAACCCACGACTTAATCTTTGTAAGCCTAGTACTTATTCTATTGGTCTCTTTTGCTGAACTGCTAAGATATGGGGACATAAACACACTGGCATCGGTTATCAAGCATGATGGGGGGAACAAACACAGACACACAAACATATACATGCATACACTCACACACTCACAGACACACAAACATATACATACATACACTTGCACGCACGCACATACACACACACACATACACATATGATGGGCTTCTTTCAGTTTCCATCTACCAAATCCACTCAAGGCTTTGGCTGGCCTGAGGCTATAATAGAAGATACTTGCCCAAAGTGCCACACAGTGGGACTGAACCCAGAACCATGTGGTTGGGAAGCAAAGCATATTCAGATGTAGAAAAAGATATAAAATGCCAGTGAAATTAATATATGCTAACAACTTATTATCAAAGCAATCCAAAATTGCTTAAATTCAAAAGTGAACTGAGAAAATATTTCTAATAGATGAACGCACACAAAAAGAAAGTTAAGAAAAAATCTAAAAAAGCCAATTTAGTATTTAACTTTTGATGACGTGAGTAGATAACAAACGAATAAAAAAATAAACATAGGAATTCTATGTCACGACAATTATGAACATAGAATTCTGTCACAACAATTAGTTATCTATCAATTAAAAATGCTAAAAAAATTATTTTGAAAAGTTATGCATATTAGATTATATGTAAAGCAAATATAATTAATGAGTTATTTAGGATTGAAATATTTAAATGTTCTTCTATATTTGTGAGAACATTTCAATGTAAAATTACCCTTATATTCAATAATACTAATTTAGAAGTAATTCTATAATACATTTCCTCAAGGCAAAATCACATTTAAATTTACTAGTATTGTATAATGGTGCATGGCTAATAATGGACCACTTCAAATCATAGCTAATGTTGCTGTCTTTTAAATCCCAAAATGCATTTATTTCTCTATAAGATTCATAGAATTATATTTTCTTCTTCACTTGAATGAAGGACAATGATTATGTAATAAAGATTTCCAAATTGTAGCAGATGAACCTATGCCATAATACATGTGATACCCTGTTATGACCTTACATTGATACACTGTATTTGTCCTTAAATACTCATTTTCTGAAGCACAGATAATTTTGTTCTCGAAATTACAAAAGCATTTATTCATTTGTATGTGATACTCATGGTTAAAGGAATTAGTACTACTCTCAGAAATAGGTGTTAAGGCAGGAGTATTATCAGTATTATAATTATAATTATCTATCTATCTGTCTATATGTGTGTGTATATATATATATATATATATATATATATATATATATATATATATATATATATATATATATCATCATCATCATTTAATGTCTACTTTCCATGCTGGCATAGGTTGGATGGTTTGACTGGAACTGGTAAACTGGAGAGCTGCACCAGGTTCCAGTCTGATTTGGTATGGTTTCTATGGCAACCACTCCCAAAGTGTAATGGGTGCTTTTTGTGTGCCACTGGCATGGGTGCCATATACATGACATTGGTGATGGCCATGACTACGGTTTCACTTGGCTTAACAAGTCCTCTCAGCACAGCTTATTGTGAACAGTCTCAGTATCTTGTCATCACCTCTGTGTTGCTCATCATTCGAAGACCATGCTACTGGTCACAATTTCAATTTCCTCCAACAACCACAACTATGATTTCACTTGATTTGATGAATCAAGCACTACATATCACCAAAGGTCCCAGTTGCTTGTTATTGCCTCCATGAGGCCCAACGTTCAAAGATCATGCTTCACTACCTTGTTCCATGTCATCCTGGGTCTACCTCTTCTGCAGGTTCCTTCCACAATTAGAGATCGGCACTTCTTTACACAGCTGTCCTTGTCCGTAAGCATCACATGACCATACCAGCATAGTTGTCTCTCTTGCATGCCACATTTAATACCTCATATCCAGTTTTTCTCTCAATACACTTATGCTCTGTTGAACATGCACACTAACATTGCACATCCAGCAGAGCATGCTAGCTTCATTTCTTACAAACCTTCACATCTCCTCTGTGGTCACTGTCTGTGTTTCACTGCCATGAAGCATGATTGTTGGCACACAAGCATCATACAATCTGCCTTTCATTCTGAGGGAGAAGCCCTTTGTTACCAACAGAGGTAGAAGCTCTCTGAACTTAGCCCAGACGATTCTTATTCTAGCAGCTATGCTCTCTGTGCATTCCCCTCTACTGCTGACTTGATCACGTAGGTAATGGAAGCTATCAACTACTTCTATGTATCCCCCATTGGCATTTGATGGAGTCTATTTTCTGTAAACTTGTAGTGTTTATTGTACCTGTACATCTAACACACACAAAGACTATTTTCCCTGTTAACCTTCCTACTTACTAAAACTTTGGTTTTTGCTAAATTGACTCTAAGGCCCTTTGATTCTAGACCTTGCTTCCATGCCTAAAATTTCTTCTCTTGTTCTTGTAGTGATTCAGCTATAAGAACAAGGTCATCTGCATACAGGTGCTCCTAGGGGCTTCTCAACTTAAATTCCTCTGTTATTGTCTGCAGAACTACCCTAATCAAGAGGTGGCTGAAGACTGATCCTTGGTGAACCCCTACCTATACACTGAATTCATTACTATACTCATTGACAACTCTCACCTTATTGACAGCATCTCTGTACATGGCTTGTACAGCTCCCACCAACCCTTCATCTACCTCTAGTTTCTGCATTGACCACCAGATAAGGAATTGGGGAACTCTGTCAAAGGCTTTCTCCATGTCAACAAAAGCCAAGTACAGAAGTTTATTTATGGCTAGGTACTTCTGCAATTGTCTTACCAGGAGTATATAACATTAACGGTGCTTCTCCTTGGCACAAAACCAAACTGTATCTTATCTAGACTAACCCTTTCCCTAATTAGTTGGGCTATGACCCTCGCTCTGAATTTCATCACCTGATCTAAGAATTTGATATCTTTGTAATTATTTTCATCTAAGGATGGAAATAATTACACCAGTCATTGGGTATGACACCTTTTGTGTACAACCTAATTATCTATATGGGTGACTAGACCATAACATACACTGCCAGATATTTTAAGCATCTCAGCAGCTATTCCTGATGAGCCAGGGGCTTTCCCTGTCTTCATATCCTTCATGGCTTCGTCTACCATGCTACTGTCTATTTGGATTACTGGTCCCTCAAGCCAGACTTTCCCTCTCCCATGAGTTCTCCATATTTAGTAGCCTTTCATAGTGGCATTTCCAAGCCTCCTTCTTTGCAGAGTCACTAACTATCAGTGAACCATCATCCTTGCGAACACATTTGTCTCTCCTGCCACATCATGATTTTCTCTGACACATTGCCTTGCCATCTGAAATGCTGCAAGCTTCTGGTCCTCATGACACAGAACACTGCCAAAGTTTCACCTTTCTGCTTCTCACCTGGCTAAGTACACCTGTCTTCTAGCCTCCCTCCTAGCTACCTGATATAATTCCCTGCTACCTCCACTCTTCCAGTCCTTCCAGGCTTCTTTCTTTGCTCTAATGGCCTTGTCTATGGCATCATTCCACTACCACGTCCCCCTAGTTCTGGTTGTGACTTTGCACCAACTGCAGATTTGGTTTGTGGCCCTCAGCAAGCTGTCCCACTGGAATTCCCAGTTGCCCTCTATGTTACATGTCTGTACTTCCTCCTCCTTGCCAAATTTCTCAATTGGGGTGTCTCTAACTGTCTGACCTTATAAAGGATCTTTAAGCTTTCAGATCCTTCTTTTCCAGATTGGTCTGCTTCTAGGCAACCTTCTGACCTGAAGTCTAAAGTCACTGATGACTACTCCATGCTGGGGGTACATTCTTCACCAGGGAGCATCTTTACACCTGTAAGCAACCATGTATCTCACTGTCTGGTGAGAATGTAATCAATCTGGCTTGCATGGTCATCCGATTGATAGGTAAGCAGATGACTGGCTGGCTTCCTGAAGTTGGTGTTGTAGATCATTATGTTATTTGCATCACAGAAGTCCAGTAGCTTTGTTTGTAGCCTCTTCATTTCAGATATATCTATACAGCAAGAAGAAAATGGAAGGGATACAGAAATAGTATGCATCAACTGTTAGACATTATATTATGTCTTTTATTTATTCTAAAACATTTATGAGAATAAATACATATGTAAAGACTGTGTATTATATACATACATACCAGTATTATTATTACTCTTCTTATACACTCATTAATAGGAATAACGTACTGTACCTACTGGTAAGTGATTCTTATATATATATATATATATATATATATATATATATATATATATATATATATATATATATACTTTATTTAAAGCAGCAGAAAATTCAACAAAACCTGTTACTCTGAGTTTCTCGTTGCCGTTCATCAGACAGTTTTTGTTATAACAAAAACTGTCTGATGAACGGCAATGAGAAACTCAGAGTAACAGATTTTGTTGAATTTTCTGCTGCTTTAAATAAAGCATATTACTCTCCCACTGGTATTTGAGTACTCTTTTTTTCCACCTTGTTTCACATTTATGTGTTTACTCCGGTTATATATATATATATATATATATATATATATATATTTTATTATATAGAAGGAGCTTCTACAGGACTAGAACTGTTTCATTCAAGAGAAATCTTCAGGAAGCTTCCTGAAGATTTCTCTTGAATGAAACAGTTCTAGTCCTGTAGAAGCTCCTTCTATATAATAAATTATTTTTACTCTGCTATGTATTGAGTACCTTATTTACTGTGGTTAACCCCGAATCAACCCGGGACCTACATATATATATATATATATATATATATAATATATATATAATATATATATATATATATATATACATATATGTATGTGTATAAGTATATTTATATATACATGCATTAGCCCACTGAACTTTTTTGACCCTCTTTTAAACTCTCTGATGAAGCCTAGAAGCACACCCAATACCCTAATTTTATCTACTGATCACTACAGAACACTGAAGAGATGGAAATAACATGTAGGGTATTGTGACCTCTTGGCAGAAACGGCCGTAAGAAACTGTTCTTTTTCTATTCTATGAATTACTGGTACGTATGTATGCAATACACAGTCTTTACATATGTATTTATTCTCATAAATGTTTCAGAATATATAAATAGACATAATATAATGTCTAACGTGTAGGCGCAATGGCCCAGTGGTTAGGGCAGTGGACTCGCGGTTGTAGAATCGCGGTTTTGATTCCCAGACCAGGCATTGTGAGTGTTTATTGAGCGAAAACACCTAAAGCTCCACAAGGCTCCGGCAGGAAATGGTGGCGATCCCTGCTGTACTCTTTTGCCACAACTTTCTCTCACTCTTTCTTATGTTGGCCTGCTCACTTAGCCAGCGGGGTGGCATCATTTGAAGGCTAAAACAATGCCAAGTGCATTGTGACCAGCGATGTGTAGCAACATCTGTTAGCCTTGTCGGTCACGGTGATCATGTCTAACAGTTGATGTATCCCCTCCATTTTCTTCTTGCTGTATAAATTAAGGGTAAACCACTTTTTACTCTTGACCAGTTATTACATTCAATAGTGAAATTGCCGCACAATAACCAGCACTTGGGTATTAATAATTGAGTACAGTACCAGCAGCATATTGCATAGTCAGTATCCCTAGGTTGGATTCACAACCTCTAACTCTCACTGAATTATATATATATATATATATATATATATATATATATATATATATATATATATATATATATATAAACGGCAAAATGTCTGTCTGTGTGTGTATCCTTTATACAAATCCACAATTTTTCAGTTAGAGGGCTCACACTTTCTATGGTCATTCAAAACCATCCAAGGGTGGTCGGGTACATCTTTACATTTCCCCAGTCACCCTGCAAAGCCATTAAAAAATCAATAGAAGTGACATTTTTGTGAATTTTCTATCCAAAACCCAATCAAAATGCCCGAAACTTGATACGCCAATTGAATGCCAGCAAGCTCTATGTGATTGGTTGGAGATTTGGACAGTACTCGCATGTATGTGCGCACGCACGCAGCTGTATATGCATGCACTAGCACTATGACCCGGTGTTGCCAGGTTATAGTGCTAGTATATATATATAAAGATGCATTAATATCTTGACATCCTTGTTACTTATTTGCTTTTTATTCACCTACTTCAAGCTGTGCGAATAATACTGGACTGGCCTAATTCAACTGAATCTTAATTATTTCTATACATATATATATATATATATATATATATATATATATATATATATATATATATATATATATATATATATACGTATTTTTGTATTTTTATTCGTGTAACATCGTCCGTTTTCCGTCCCTGTGTTGTATACATTCGAGGCTTTCTTCCAAGGAATCTAATGCGCTTGGCTTAGATTTCCCTTGGGGGCTGCCCAGATTGGAGAAATCTGAAGATTAATCAGCCGAAATTGCGAAGATGATCCGGTTCTTGACTGATGATTGAGGGCTTCGAATGTCCCGTCCGTGTTTTTTGTATCGTCTTCTAAATGTTTCACATTCTTGTCCCAGTTTGTATATTTTTTTTATGTTTACATATATATATATATATATAAAGGTGTATTCCAGAAGTTTTGGAACATTTTTAGGAGAGGCAGTAACTGTCTTAGATTATTTCAATTTTAGTGGTGTATTACTACACCACTAATAATCTGACCTGCCAACTTTTGTTATTCCAGATTAAAGGAGATGGCAGTGACAAACCTTTGAAGATACAAACACTGCTTGTCACAGGTGATTTGTTTGCAGAATGCAATCCAGATGTGAAGACAATTTGGAAGCTCACTTTGCAATAAAGTTTTGTGTTTAACTGGGCAAAAATGCTACAGAGACTTATGAAATGCTCCAGACTGGTCATGGATTAAATTGTATGAACTGAGCATATGTTTTTTGCTGGCACAAGAGGCCAAGCAGTGCAAGTCTACAGAGAAACTAATGCAAGTCCCCTTTCTTGATAGCAAGAGCACCATCTACATCCACTGTTTTCCCTCTGGCCAGACAGTCAGCAAAAAATACTTTGTGGAGATTTTGAGGGAAGGCCAGAGCACTTGCACCAGGACAATGCATCAGTTCATGATTCCATCCTGGTAACCAAACTACTTGACAAAGATGGACATTAGAACTGCCATCCCTCACCCTCCCTACAACCCAGACCTTGCTCTCTGTGATGTTTAGTTGTTCACCCAAGCTGAAGGAGATTATGACAAAGGACTCCGACACCTTCACTTTGGAGGATTCCCACAGAACCTTCACGAAGGGGATGGAAAGCTACAAAAAGTGTATTGAAGTCGTCAGAGGTTCCTGCTGTGAAGGAGATTAGAGTTTTGTTCTCCTTTGAAATAAATAAATGTCTCTCCTGAAAAGGTCTCAAAACTTCTGGAATGCACCTTGTGTGTATGCGCATGAGGTAGACCCAGAAAGAAGTGATGAGAAAAGATCTTTAGATGTTGAGCCTCACAGAGGAGATGACAAGGGACAGAGACTTCTGGTGATTTGCTGTGCTTGATCAGACATGTCAAACTAAGTAGAATCATGGCCATCCATACCTTCAGGCTTGTCTTTTATGGCTATGCCACCTACTGCAGCTCTCTGGCTGGCCAGCTCCTGTGAAACCATCTAATCCATGCCAGCATGGAAAATAGATGTTAAATGCTGATATATGTGTATATATATATATATGATCAATAATATAAATCAGTAATATTTCTTTCTACTATAGGCACAAGGCCTGAAATTTTGGTGGTGGGGACAGTTGATTACATGACCCCCAATACTCAACTGGTTCTTATTTTATAGGTCCCGAAAGGATGAAAGGCAAAGTCGACCGTGGCAAAATTTGAACTTAGAATATAAAAATTTGCTTGGTGTGCTAACTATACTGCCAGCTCACTGCCTTACTATAGATTGGTAATACTAACAAGTAATATAGTAGGGGTCATTTCAATTAACTTTGCTTATCAAATTTAAAATGTAGTTTTGTACGTTGCTAAAAGAAACTTCTGTTATTGACTCTGGCAATAAGAGAAGGAAGCTGAGTGGATCTGAATAGAATTTGAACTTAAAGCCATGACACAGCAAACTATTTTACTGTCAAATATCCTGCTTGACACTCTTATCCTGTCTACCAAATTATCACCAAATATTCTGTTTATGTTTTCTAGCTTTTATCTGTGATTAATTAAAACATATGTACTTTGTCCGGGTATGGCTACTTTTTTCTTCTTCTTTATGCACTGACAGAGAACGGAAATTGTCTCATCAGTACATCATATTCCTGCTGTACATCATCTTCTTGTTTTGGAGAACAGCTTCCTCCCTCTACACAAAATACACACACACACACACACACACACACACACACACCACACACACACACTCCTAAGTAAACTGTCTTTTTTGAAATATTTCAATTTAAATTCCTGATTCAAGACTTTGTGTAAACGATATCAGTTCCTCATCCATGTTTTATTTATTATTTATTTGCCTCACTATTAAATGTCTCGTCACTTTGTCTTGGGTCTTGGGAGTAAAATAAACTTAGATGAAATTATTTTGCAATATAGATTACTCATATTCTTAAATTTATTTGTATACATGTATATATGTATGTATGCATTATCTGTCTGTATATACACGTGTGTGTATGTATGTATATATATGTGTGTGTGTATGTACATATGCATGTATGTATCTATCTATCTATCTATCTATCTATCTATCTATCTATCTATCTATCTACTATCTATCTATCTATCTATCTGTCCATATGTAGATAATGATGCAAATAAACAAACATGCTTGGGCTTTATATTTATATAAAATATGCACACATACATACATGTAAATGTATACAGGAGTATATATGCAGAGAGAGAAACAAAAGCTGAAAATATTCTGGAGATGAACATTCATGTATAAACATACATAGATTTATATATTTATAGAACAGATTGACATGGATTACAAATGACACAAAAAATTAAGTTAGGAGGGCATGGTATTTCAGGTTCGACAGCTGTTTCTGGGGGCTCAGAAGGATGTAATAGTTGTAATGTTGGCAAATGAAGCATACAAAAAGTCAAGAATATGCAACCAGTTGTGGATGTATACAAACATTACCATAAACCTGGCCTCCATCTTCAGAGTGGAGAGATTGGCACCTAACCATCTAACTGGTTAGATATATTTTGTATATCAAGACCAAGCATGTTTATCTGATTATTTGCATCATCTCCATATCTGTTTACCTGGATTCCTCTTATAGCCACTCTTTACTCCACAATCTTAGTCCTCTATAAAATTTTTTGGAGTGTAAGTTCACACCATTTGAGCACTACAAAGTGTTTTCCATCTTGAGTATCTCTGGATTGCATCTGTTGACTATATATGTGCATGTATATATATGTGTGTGTGTGTGTGTCTTGCAAGCTACTCAGCAACCCTGCTGGTGCTCAGCCACCTGCATTGATGCTATGTAAAGAGTACCTGTGCTGGTGTCCCTTAAAATCACCAAGTCCATTCTGTAAAGTGGGGGGCTATTAGGAAAGGCATCCATGCCAAAATAGAGCCTGGAGCAGCTCTCTCATTTGTTAGCTTCTGTCAGACCATCCAACCCATGCCAGCATGGAAAACAGACGTTATGTACCCTAACCCACTGTATAACTCTGATCTTATTTGGCTGATGTAATTCTTTGGTATGATGGTTTGTTTTTAATAGATTTATACTTTCTTTTTAATCTGGGTTTGATGCTCTGTTTTACTTTGTTCTTCCATTGTTATTGCCTGGAAGTGTTTTATGATTGTTGAACTTGTTTGACTTATTGAATTTCTGTCCACTTTTGCTTACATCTGTATACGAGGAGGTATGGGTTATCTCCCTTCACTTATTTCTTGATTTGTTTTATAAATACTTACAGGCCTTATGATTCCTTCTCTTGTTGTCAGGTGTTTGTTTTACTGACTTTTTATTCTAATCTTGGTCTCCTCTAATTCTTTTCCATAATTGGTTTCCACTCGTGTAACCTTAAATTTTTCAGTTGTAGCATTTTATTTGATTTCATTTCCACCAACTGTATATCAGTTTTCCATGAATCTAATACATTTTCTTGTGTCTTTCCACTTATTCATTTGGTGGTTTCTTTTCTGCATTACTTTGCCACTTTTTCCAAATTTATCTTTGAATTTATGTTCTTGAAGTCATTATAGAATGATTTCTGCTTCAAATTTTTGATGCTAGGTTATTCCAGTTTCAAGTTTCCTGGTAGAACACAAAATAGTCTTCCAGAAACTAAAATACTCAAAAAAAAAAAATTGACTTAAGTCATGCCATAAACATCATCATCATCATCATCATCATCGTTTTACGTCCGTTTTCCGCGCTAGCATGGGTTGGACGGTTCAACTGGGGTCTGGGAAGCCAGAAGGCTGCACCAGTCTCCAGTCTGATCTGGCAGAGTTTCTACAGCTGGATGCCTTTCCTAACGCCAACCAAGGTAAAAGAAATGCCAGTCTCTGATATATGGAGAAACCTGCACATTGATTGTGAGAAGACAAAGCATCCATATTCCATTTAGCCATACAATACTTTCCAATTCTCTATGGATGTTGCATTATTTTATTATTATCAGTTTGTCCATTGCTGTCAAAGATGACCAAAAGGCATCATGTAGGAGAAGAAGGCAGGACACTGTGTGTCCAACTGTGGCCAATCTGTCTGATGCATACTTGGAAGGCTGTGCCACAGGTCAGGCACTAGTGGTCTGTTGGGAGTGAAAGGCAATGAGTTGGCACTGGACTTGCATAGTTCATGTTTTCTTTGTTTGCATAAAATCTATAAGACAAGTTCCTCCACGTATTTCACTTTATTTGTTTGTAAAAATAAGCACTTATGTGTCTTGTGAAGCACAGATCATAATAGGATTTTAAACACCTTCAGGCCTAAAAGAGTTTAACGACATCCAAAATACAATCTGCCATGAAATCTCTAGAAAACAGATTGATTTAAATCTTTTCTACTTTCTTATTTCCCTGTCAGCTCAGTTGATTAACATCAGTAATTTATGTAAGAAAGATGTCATTTCCTTCACAAGTCTTACCAGCAGCTGTGCTCTTTTTGAAAGTTTCTCTTGAATTATTATATTGTAAACACAACCATTGATAAATGTTAATCAAGATTTTAGTTTTTGTTATGAGAAAACTATAACAGTTGTTATGAATTCTTGTATCCTAAATGACATTTATTAATCTTTTTACCTGTCATTCGCTTTTAACCTGGCATTCACTGCCAGTCCTCCCATTCACAGAAATATTAAAACCTCATGAAATGAAACTAGGATAAATTGTCTTCAACAGAGCTTATCATTCGGAACTAGATCAATACTTCTGATTGTTACGTATTACTGTTTTGAGTTGAAAAGCTAAAAAATTTTCAAGAATGAAGTTATATGAATGCTTTTTAAATTCTTTTATGCAAAAAGTAATTTTTTGATTGCTTAGGAAAATATGTAGCTCTAGAATATCCAAATTCACTTGATTTAAGCAATTTAGCTAAAAAGAAATGTTAACAATTCTTTTGGTATTCATATGGAAAGGAAAAAAATAGATATCCTCCTTTTGATGAGGAATGCTGTAATTTTCTTGTTTGTCTGTCTAGGTTCAGAAGTGAGGGAACATATTTTGTCTGATTTACATTAATATCCCTGATATTGGCAATGATGGTCCCAAAAGTCCCAACCTTGCACAGTTAACTGTATTGCATGTCAAGTTATGCGAAGGGACCATTTAGTTGTTCAACTGATCCGATTGGAAGTCGGTGAGTAGGTCGTCCAGCATCAGGAAGTAAGCTGCTCACACTACTTTTAACATCTTCAACTTTTATTTCAATGAAAAGAAAAAAGAGAAAGAAAATGTTTACTAAGGACTCCTGAACAGCATGTGTCAAGAGTTTTTGAACATCATGTGTCATAACAGCTTTCCCACCTCTCCTCCTCTCTGCTGAAAGCTCTCACTAGGATGCTAAGGATGAAGCCATATTGTTTGCTATTATCTGTTTAGCTTGACATCTTGTCTGAAATGCCAAGTCCCTACTGTAAACAGCAACATCTGGTTTACAACAATATTCAGCTGCTACTTTGTTGCACTATGAAAATCAGGAATATTACATAATAGCTAGTTGTATGTATCAAACTATTATGTTGAAATAGAGAAGATAGTGTTTGTTAAGTGTTAGGAATCCCATTATTTGTGTAGATAATGCTAACATTTTTGTTTGTGAGAGATTACATTAAACTGGATGCTAACTGAAATATCTATTACTTTTGAAATTAAAACTTTGTTATCAATGCACTTTACCATCATAATTCAGTACACAGGAAAAAAATATGCAGATGAACTTAAGAATTTGTATAGGAATACAGAAAAAGAAAGAAAAAAAAATACGGTCAGCTGAAATCACATCCAAATACTGAGTCATGAGAATCTTAATTTGACTTGTCTGGTTAATCTTCTAAATTCTTGATCATCATTGCCATATCAGATCATTCTGTCCTAGTTTTAATGTTTATTTCCAATGTTCTCAGTTCAGTTTGCCGTATTGTCTCTCCATTTATCTATATAATGGGCTTAACGATTAATTCTTCGATGAGCCCAAAGTTACTTAAGCTTTACCTAATGTATTTCAACTTTACCTTTAATGTACAACTCCAAATAGAAACAAAAAAAAAAATCTCCATATTTTATTGCAAACATCTTAAAATTTCCTTGTTCCAATCTTGGTAGTTTGTCTTAGTGGCTCCTTTTGTCTTATTATTCAGATTTCATTTAGATTGCGCATTCTGTAGGACAATTTTCCAATTCCCTTTCAATCTTCTGATTTTAGCTGATTTTGAGATGTTCTTACTTGAATGTAGCACTTCAAAGTGAAGAATGTCTCCACAGAAACTTCATATTTTAAAGACAGCTACTTACACCAGAGAAGATAAAGTTCTACTTCATTATTATAAGCAACAAACTCATTTTTCATTTTAATTTCTCTCATTAAATCTCATGTATCCAAACAACATATCAAGCTGCTGTGGTTGTTTCTTATAGCATTTGTCTTTTATACACATTCATTTTTAATTTTGTTACCTTCCTTGTGAACAGAACATGTTATCAAGTCTTTTAATCACCCACTTTCTCCTTCACACTTCATTTCTGGAGGAGCAGTCACATTCTATTATAAGTTCTTTTAATACGTTTTGTTTTAAATAAAAATGAAAAAAGTCATTTCTAAAAGCTTGCCAATTGCTTTTATAATTTATTCCTTTTTTTT
Organism: Octopus sinensis; assembly: GCF_006345805.1. Lineage (NCBI taxonomy): Eukaryota > Metazoa > Mollusca > Cephalopoda > Octopoda > Octopodidae > Octopus > Octopus sinensis. Next base: position 29,733,184 of record NC_043006.1, on the reverse strand, counting down.
TCAGTCACGGTTTCTTTACTAATTTCAGTCAATGGACTGCAGCCATACTGGAGTACCATCTTTAAAAGGTTTTAGTCACTTACATCAATCCCAGTCCTTATTTCAATCTGATCCTTATTTTATTGGTTTGGATTTGTGAAACTGCTAAGTTATGGGATATAAAGGGATACAGCACTAACAACACTAAATTTTCTTTAGTAAACATAAACACACACACACACACACACACACACACACACACACACACACAAAGGGCTTCCAAGTCTATAGTAGGAGACACTTGCCCAAGGTACTGTATGCTGGCATTGGACCAGAAACTCCATTGTTTTTAAAAGAAACTCCTTTAACCACACTGCCATTCCTTTCTGTCACTACTGTAAGTTTCTAGTTGCCACAATATTTTGCTATCAATGTATTTTTAGCACAATTCTTCACTGTATGACGTTTTATCGGGTTATAATTATTTTCTTTAAAGCCATCTTTGAAAGCATTCACACTAGGCTGAAGGCTAGTTCAAGTTCTACCAAGATTGACTTTACCATTCTTCCTTTTGGGGTCAATAAAAATAAGAACTAGTTGAGCACCTGGGTCAGTGTACTCCTTCCTCTGAAATTGGTGGCCTTGTGTCAAAATTATAGCAGAGGGGGGGGGAGAGAGAGAGAGAGAGAGAGAGTTTAGCTCTACTTTTGAGATTTCTTTTCAATCAAGATGTCAGGTACTAACGAAGTAAATCTAAAATATTGTTGTGGAAATCTATGTGACCAATCTTAGAAATTACAAATTCACTTTCATTCAATGCTGAGTTTTGTTCAGCAAAAGACAGAAAAAGAATGAAAATTTTTATTTCCTTCTTTTGTTCAACTTAATATTGAAGCAGTGACTAGTTAATTTCTTTTTTTATTTATTCCATAACCGTCTCTTTCCCTCATTGTGACTTACAAAGGAAATATTCAGATATTTTCCAAATAACAATGCAACGTTTAAACTTTTGATAATTATAGGGTTCTTGAGACTCAACATGTCATTTATTATTATCTTGACCTGTTGTGGGGAACATTTTAGCTTGGCCTATTATTATCTCTGTCCTTATTTTTAACAGAAGGACATATTTCACTGCTTCTAGTATTAATATCATTATCTGTTGACATTTCTTATTGAAGAGAAGATATCTAACAAGAAATACCACACGATTCATAAAAAAAAAAAAACGAAGAGGGATAAATGGAATGAAAATAAAGTATTTAATTGAATATGATAGAAATGACACAAATGTTTAATTCAATTTTCATTTTGATTAAACAACAATAACATTTAAAAAAGAATATATTTACTCAAAAAGACCCCACAAAAAGCAAAAATTTAAATATATATTTTCTGGAAAATAATTTTATGTGAATGTCAGAAAATCTCCATCACAGTCTTTTCGTGGCAATCCCTCTAGAGAGGATTGACATGACTCGTTGTATTGAATAGGGTCTGTAATTAAATATTAATTTCCTGATATTTAATTAGCTTCACTATAATTATAGATAAAGTAGTAGCAGGGTGTAGACAAATAACACTACCTTACTTATAATATTATGTTATGCATATAATAGTATGCTATAAGTATAATGCTATACATATGATACTATACTATACCTACAACACTATACAATACATACAATGTATATGTACTATAGCCTGGTGCAACCATCTGGTTCGCCAGCCCTCAGTCAAAATCGTCTAACCCATGCTAGCATGGAAAGCGGACGTTAAACGATGATGATGATGATGATTTAATATCATACTATATATATATATATAATATATATATATATATATATATATATGTATATATGTGTGCGATTCGGTAAAAGAGGCCGATAGAATAAGTACTAAGCATACAGAAAATAAGTCCTGGGGTCGATTTGCTTGACTAAAAGCGGTGCTCCAGCATGGCCACAGTCAAATGCCTGAAACAAGTAAAAGAGTATATATATATATATATATATATATATATATATATATATATATCTTTATATATATATATATAAAACACTGTACTATATATCTGATACTATGCTTTATATATCTAAGTCTATACTATACCTATAGTACTGTACATATAATTATATATAACGAGTTAAATACAGTTGTAACTGAAGATTGATTTTATGTGTCATCTGGAATTCCAAACAGCACCAATAAGAATTATAATCATTGTTTGTAAAATGTAATAGATTGTTTTGGAGAAAATTCTGTCATGAATAATGCTTTTCCATTCTTACTAACATAACAGAAGAACTGGATATGTTGTGTTGTATGAGGAAATGGCAAAGGAATTTTGAAATGAAACTTAGTCTGTGATTCAAAACTGTCTTTCTGATGGACTCTTATAATGAAAAATTATTACTTTTATATATGTGCTCTCTCTTTCTTTCTCTCTCTCTCACTCTCTCTTTCTCTCTGTCTCTCATACACACACATTTACATGCATACGTGTGTGTGTCTCTCCATGTTCTGACATCACATGATAGTCATAAATCTGATTACTGTTATTCTTTTTCTTTCTTCCATGAAAAACATGTATGACCATGGAAAAATATTTCACCTGTTTCCAAGCAAGGGTTGACAACAAGTAGGGTCTCCAGCTATAGAAAATTTGCCTCACTGGATTCCATCTGACCCATGCAAACAGGGAATAGTGAATGTTAAAACAATGCCACCAATGGTGCTGAGTAAAGTGCTTTAGTGATAAAGTCACTAACTTTATACACTGAATACTTTGTCTTTGTCCTGTCTGCATCATAGACTAGAAATTTACTTTTTCTAAGCAGTCAATCTATAATGAGGTCAAGTGTGGGGGGCATGCATCAATGCAATGCATTGCTTGCATTTACCATTTGTTGATGTATTCCTGGGTCCTTTTGGGTAATCTGTTGAGGCAGAGTCCCAATCTGTCCATATCTCTGCAAGATATCTCCTCATCTGCCATGACCATGTGGTTGACCACCACAAGCCATCAATTCAGTTGGATCCTCAGTGAAAAGAACGTGGTAAGCAGAGTCACACTCATAGAAATCAAACAACAAGGCCAAGCAGTTTAAGCTGACACTCCCAAATCATACAAGAAACAAGATGCATTCCAGTTTCTGAGCAGAGTCAGTGGTTGGATATGAAACCTGACCAACAGTAACCTATAATCCAGCAAATTGACCTGCTACCAGAGGAGCTCAGGTAGCTTTTAAGTAATCTACGTAAATTATCAACACTATATCTTGTGCAGATTTTCTCCTAAGAACTAGATGTAATGGTATGATCATATTAAAAGAATACTAAAAGGTGTCCAGTTGAAGCACAGCCAGGAGCAATTCAATGTCAACCAGTCATAAGCTGTTAATGTTGAAATTTTGATTAGTCTACAATGTAACATTTGAATAAGGTTCATCTTTAACCTTCTCACAGGAAACCAGCCTATTGTATAAGCATAACAGAGTTAGGGTTATACTTTGAAAAATTGCTTCATTTTATGTTTGCTTCTCTTTCTTTGGGTTTTCCTTCTTCCTTAAACATTGTTTTCTTTATTGATGTTCTTACATTAACTTTATGTACTCTATATACTGTACGTACTTCATGCTTTTAACTCATAGGCACCTTTTTTTTTACACTGTTGTATTGTCAAAGTCTGCCTCTAGAATTCCCACACTGACTTGAGACACAAAACCTGTTGGCTCAAAGTGTTAGCTGAAAGATGCCATCCATCTTTTATCCCATGGCGCCATCTGTTGTCATTGATTACTTGTCAGCTGTTCATTTGTAGATTCATTGTGAAATTTGATAAAACCTAGATGATAACTTGTAAAATTAAGATTAAAGGCTAAGTTGTGACAAGACAGCCTGATGATGTGTTTGTGTCTCTGTGTCCAGAAATCACATGATAGTCATAAATACTGCCATTCATTTTCATTCTTCTATGAAGAATATATCTGGCCATGGAAAAATATTTCCTTGCTTGGAAACAAGTGAGGGTTGACAACAACCCTGTTGAGATTACTATAAAGATAATTATAAATTTATACAAAGACAGTTTGTTTCAAGTAGAATTTGTTAAAATCAGTGCTATTGTCTGTAAATATTATCTGTAAGTATTATTACAATTCTTCCTGTCTCTCATAGTGAAAAATGTCGGACTGATTGAGTATGAAAAATAATAAATTTAGGTGTTAAATATGTTTAAGAACAGATAACAGTAACAGCAATGTCCTCTTGGTTGCTTTAAAGTTTGCTGGTAATTCAATATAGAAATCTTGTTGAATTTATTAGTAATTTTTATTCCCCAAACAATTTGTAAATTTTCTTCCTTGTGCATTCCTTGTTTTATATCTTTCATAATATATTAAACAGAAATTGTTTTTCTGTTGATTTTTTTTGCAATACAGAATAATGTGCATTTACTGCTGCTTTAACAAAGTCTATGTAGATTTTTTTTTTTTAATACTGTAATTGATATGAATTGTTACGATTTAGGTTCTCCCTTCAGCTCAAATGAATTTTTAAACATTTCTGTCTCAACGCTATTGCTCCTACTTAAGGACATACAAGTCTCCATTTGAATGATGCTTAAGGTGTTATTGCTGTGGTCAACCAGTGTACTGTTGTGCCAGCCATGCTTATCATTGTTAGCAAACCGTGTTTACCATATATCAACTTGCTCAACTGATGGCATAGCTCATTATCTGATTGTATCTTCATCCGACATTCTTGTCTTTGCTTTATTGTTTTTCTTTTTACATTTCTTTTTGCGTTTGTCAAGTTAGAATTACAACATACCTTAATTCAGTGGAACTTTAAAAGTCTTTTATTATTGTTTTCAGTTACGGTATTGATTTTTCCTTTTTTTTCTTCTATATTTACATCTTGTATTATTTCATTATAAGTTTTAAAGAGGCACCATTCTTATCTACAAGTCTGGACATTAATAAATATTACATCATGTTGCAAAAAAATTTCACTGCTTTTACACAATAGAGGACTTTTTCATTTGGCATTTCCTCTTTTATTAAATGATTCCCTTTGATCTTCCTTCTGTATCCTACATTCCTCAAACTTAGAAGCTACAACTTGTCCTTGATAGACAAGCTTCTCAAATCTATAGGATGGCCCTTTCATTTCTCTTTTATTCTTTATTTTCGTTTTCCCTTTTCCTTCCTTTTTTCTTTTATACCCTTCTCCCCCTGACCCAACTTCCTTCACTTTTTACTATCATCATCATCGTTTAACGTCTGTTTTCCATGCTGGCATGGGTTGGACGGTTCAACTGGGGGTCTGGGAAGCCAGGAGGCTGCACCAGGCTCCAGTCTGATCTGGCAGTGTTTTCTACAGCTGGACGCCCTTCCTAACGCCAACTACTCCGAGAGTATAGTGGGTGCTTTTTACGTGCCACCGACACAGGCTAGAGGGGGCTGGCATCAACCACATTTGGATAGTGCTTTTACGTGCCACCAGCACATGAACTCAACCTCACCTGCCTTTCTCCCTTTCCCATATTCACCTCTCCATAAGTAGTTATTCCTCTTTTCCTCCATCTTTATATTGATGCCTGTGTATTATCTTCAATATGTGACTTGCTACTACAGCATTCACACCTGCTATTCTTCCATCTGATGAAAATTTTTGGTGGATTCACCTCAAAGATATTCACATATCATGCTTCATCATCATCATCATCATCATCATCATCATCATTCATGCAAGTTGATAATATTTTTGTATTTTTTGCTTATTTTCTGTGTATAATTATTGCATCATTATATATGCTTGTTTGCATAATATACATTATGGCATCAAGCAGTTCCTGAATCTTTGAAACAGCTGTAAAGAACTATCATTTATCTTGTAATTTTAATATGTATATGTAACATCTCATATAAATTGAATTACTGCCACCCCTATTTGTTTGTCAGTCTTGTGTCGATTTACTAATTGCCTGAGTGATGTATTTCTTGTCGGCCACTTTTGTTTCTGCTGGATTATTTTACCTTGATTAGTAAGTTGGAGTGTAAGCGGTTGACAAATCTGAGCACTAATTTCATGTGCTACTATTCCATGCTGATACTAGTGTCTTCTCACCTACTATATACATGTGTGTGTGTGTGTGTGTGTGTGTGTGTGGATATATGCATGCATGTGTGTGGCAACCTCAGGGTGAGTAAGTATCCTCAGTATGTGAGTGAGAAGTTAGCTTCACAACCACAAGATTACACTGTATATCACTTTGGATACAGCCTCAGATTCACTACAGTTTCCATCTAATAGAAACTGCATAGAAGCTAACTACTTATATGTGTGTGTGTGTGTGCACATGTGCATCTATGTATGTGTGAAGGCATATGGCTCAGTGGTTATGATATTTGGCTCACAATTGTAAGGTCGTGAGTTCAATTCCCAAAAGAGTGTTGTATCCTTGAGCAAGACACTTTTTTTCACATTGCTCCAGTCCACGCAGCTGGCAAAAATGAATTGTACTTGTATTTCAAATTGCCAGCCAATCTTGTCATATTCTGTGTCATGCTGAATCGCCCAGAGAGCTATGTTAAGGGTATGTGTGTCTGTGGTATGCTCAGCCACTTGCACATTAATGTCACAGGTAAGCTGTTCTATTGATTGGATTAGCTAGAACACTTATTATTGTAACCGATGGAGTGCCAGTTATTGATGTATATTGGTAAAAGATGTAAAGCTTGGTGAAAAAACTGCTTTTTGAATGAGGTATTTTGTGCGAACAGTCTTTACACTGAGTTAAAAAACAAAAAAACAATTTCCTTGTTCCTTTCATCATCTTCAGTGAGGAAGTCTATTGAAACCATTGAATCAGTTTTATATCACAAATTGGAATATGAAATTAACTGTCAGTAGTTTCTAGATTAAAGAATTCATCATAAATGGAGTGCGAAAACAAAGTAGACCAAGGAAAATGTAGAGGGGACAGGTGGAGGAGGAGATTGGGAGGATTGGTTTGAAGAAGAAAGATGCCCAAAACTGGGCAAGATGGTGAGAATGGTGTGAGGGTGGTTGAGCTAGATCCAGCCACTCCCATTAATGGGGACATAACCTGGATTCAAAATGATGGATGATGATGATGATTGACTTGTGGAAGTTTTGTTGGAAATCTTTGCACTGCTGAGCAAAACTTAATTTTCTGGCTGATTAGAATATTTCACAAAGTTTCTTGGATTATGATAGATTTAATCTCTCATCTACTGAATCCATGGAATTATTGATCCATATGAAGACTGCAGAAAACATTTTCGTTTCTTCATTTTTGTATTTGGTTTGCAAGATTCTTTATGTGAATTTGTGTATTGAAGCAAATTATGTTGTGTCTGGGGAGAGTCATATTGTCTCAATGCCTTATTTATCTAACACACTCACTGGTTTGATTTCCATTCATTTATTATTTATGTTTTTTCTTCCAAAATTTTCATTGCCTTTTGCAACCTTGTCAGTGGATGTTGACTCTGTCCGTTATTGGAGCTGCGTTCATTTTTGTCTGTTTATGTGCATGTGTGTGCATCAGCATGCATGTGTGCTTGTGCATGCACATATGTATGTATACACACATACATACATGCATACACACATGCATACATACATACATACATAAATTTCAATTTATAAAATCCAAGACTAGAAGATGATGTTAAAAAAAACAACAAAAAAACTCAGATTATGAAGCAAAATGTTGCTTACAATGCAAAGCTGCATTGTTTTATTGCAATTAAACAAGGAATCTTTTAATGATGGCATCTGTATGATGAGCAAATCTGTTGAGAAGACAGTAAATGTTTCAGCTTTCAGTATGATTGACATATAATGTTGAACACAGTTTATGAATTGACAAAGGCTAATCTGTGTTATTAAGTGTTTGTTATACTACAATAGGTAGACACTGGCACCTCTGACTGCAAGTTTTCAACAGGCCAGTCACCAGTTAATTGAAAATCTGATGGGGAGAATTTCCAGGGAGTGTGTGAAACTCATTATAAAACAAATATCACATGGAACTTAGTTCAAGAAGCATTGTTTTTTTTGTTTGTTTTCTCACTGCTTACACTCT
>NC_043006.1:29702586-29720086 GCF_006345805.1 Octopus sinensis | reverse complement strand
GATGACTGGCATCCGTGCTAGTGAAGTGCTAAGAGCACCATCCAAGCATGATCGTTACCAGAGCAGCAAACTGGCTTCTATGCCGGTGGTATGTAAAAAGCATCATTTGAATGTCATCATTACCAGCATTGCTTTACTGGCACTTGTGCTGGTGGCACGTGAAAAAGCATTCGAGCAAGGTTGTTGCCAGTGCCGCTGGACTGGCTCCTGTGCAGGTGGCACGTAAAAAACACCATTTGAGCATGGCTGTTGCCAGTACCACCTGACTGGCCCTCGTGCTGGTGGCATGTAATAGCACCCACTACACTCTCGGAGTGGTTGGCGTTAGGAAGAGCATCCAGCTGTAGAAACTCTGCCAGATCAGATTGGAACCTTGTGCAGCCATCTGGTTCGCCAGTCTTCAGTCAAATCATCCAACCCATGCTAGCATGGAAATGATGATGATGATGATATATGTATATATATATGTATGAATATGTATATATATATATATATATATATATATATATATATATATATATTATATATGTACATATATATATATGTGTGTATGTATATATATATGTGTGTGTGTATATATATGTATGTGTATATATGTATATATATATGTGTTTATATATATGTGTATATATATATGTGTGTATATATATATATATATATATATATATGTGTGTGTGTGTATGTGTGTGTGTATTTATATGTATGTAATATATATATATATATATATATATATATATATATAATGGGGATGTATGTAAAATTATTTGCATGTTTGTCTAATTTTTTGTGCTTTTTTCCTTCATTTCCAACTTTTCTATTTATTCTGTTGATACAAACATACAGATACACATGGAAAACATGTAGAAGTAGATGGCTCTATATGGGCATGCAATCATGGGTAAACATGCAATTATGAACATGTACATTTTCACATACAAAAATGAATGGGCCTGGACAATGAGCCCATGTAGAAACATGTTGACCCACTGATAGAGACGTGACTCACTGATCCACTGACAGAAATACACAGACGCATGCAACATATGTGTGGGGGACACAAACACACTGATGTTCTGAAATACACGTGCAAATCAACTTTCACAAGCATATGTCATTCACATAACCATACGCACAAATATGAACCAGCATACATAGGCACACATAAAAACATGCACACACACTCTCGCATATGCATATACATACACACACACATGCATGCACACACTTATGTATATAATTGACTTTAAATAGTGAAACAATTAACCCCAAACTGTATAGATTGCTATATTGCTATTTTGATAAGTATTTTAATTTTTGGAAGTTGGAGCAATTTATCAAAAAGTAAATTTTCATTACTCAAGCAAAATAGAGAAGAAAAAAAAACAATGAAAATAAAAAGTCAAGAAAACAACAAAATGAAATTTCTAACTCATCAAGAGATTTCATAGTATTCTAGAATTACAGGCTGAGTTTTCTCTCCAAGAATTGCCATCTCAGATTCTATGTTACTCTATCTGACATCTTCACCTCTTAGAGTAAAGAATTCACTGATATCAAACAAAGACAGGATATTCACCATTCCAGGCTTTGATTGTTTCCAGCTGGCTTAATATTCCATTTTAGATTTAATATTTGAAAATATCAATCTTTTATTTCTTGCTTCACGCCCCTGCTCCCATCGTCTCTTTTCCATTCCTTTAACCAAACATAGCTTGCTGCTGCAAAACGCATCATGATATCTAATGCCATTATTTTAATCTACCAAAGAGTCTTTAAGCAGATAGTCACACACACACACCACCACCAACAACAACATATATTAGTTTTGACTTTTTGGTCATTTATTAGTTGCAAGTATTTTTTTGTCTCTAGCCGTGTGACCCTAGGATGGGTGAGACACATAACCATATCAATATTATTATAACTGCCATTTTCCTGTATTCTTAGAATTATATAAGTCTGCTCATGCTGTACATACATTATTCATTTGGTTTCATTTGATTTAGCTGTTTGCCATTTATTTTGTTATATAGGCATGGCTGTGTGGTGAGAAGCTTGCTTCCCAACCATATGGTTCCGGGTTCAGTCCCACTGTGTGGCACCTTAGGCAAGTGTCTTCTTTGACTAACACCCTTTAAGGTGGTGCTCCAGCATGGCCACAGTGAAATGACTGAACCAAATAAAAGAATAAAAGGTTGAAGTTACATCATTAAAAACTGACAGAGTACTTAGATGCGTGATTTTAGTTAAAAAAAATTAATTTAAAATATTTTTCCTTAGTGTTTTTTTTTAAATGATGTCCATATTTAGTGTTGTGCTCTACGTATCTCTCATCAAAAATGGTAACTTTCTGAACAATTTCATTTTATGTCTAAAATCCAACTTCATAAACCTGTTGCAATTCTTTCACTAATTTGTTGCCATGGTTTTATGCTTTTATATTTTGCAATATATTTTTAAAATTATTTTATTAATTTGTTTGGTGTGAAGGAATGGTGACCACCATCACCACTGATAGTCATTGTAAACCATCTGAGGCTGTTCTTGAATAGTTGGCAGTTGATTTAAGCAAAATTCTGAGGAGGAAGCAACAATAATGATTAATTGAAGGACAAAAGTGGTGAGATAATAGGTGGTGGGTGTGGAAGGAAGGGAGACAAGTAAATTAGGTGGAGGTGAGCATGGGAGTAGCCAGGTCAGAGGAGCAGAGGCCAACAAAACAGTAGAAGGAGTCAACAGCATATTATAGATGATCAAAGGATGGAGAGCAATTCAATGCCAATGAATTAAGTGACATCTCTTTAGATTGGACGCAGTCTGTGAATCAAGGATATTTGGAGGAAATGGATAGCAATTGTTAATTGTTGTTACTGTCCACTATAAGCAAATGAAAATTATGACTCTTTTGCTTTGATACACTTCATACTTCATTGTTATATGTAGAATATCTTGTCAGGCATGTAAATTTGCCTTTGGCTCCACTGTAACATATGTCACTCTACTTCATTAGCTCCATTAATAAACTACATGTAGGATATTTATAAATGTTAATATATTTGATACATTTCTCATTTGTTTATCTCCGTGATCTATCTACCTCTGTAACTTGTGTCATGAGCCAATCTGGGAGCTTCCACATGGTCATCCAACTTGCTACAAATAGCTGCTAAGTCTCCCTCAAGTCACACCCTTCTTCAACTGCTTGCATTGGACATACCACTCATCACTTCACACCAAGATTCTTTGTCTCTTATTAGCTTTTGTAGTTCCTTAATTTCATGTTGTTTGTTTCTGCCATTAATATAGCTTGAGTGGTCTTCTCCCTCTATTATGATGAGTAAATCTCCAAAATATAACATCTGATATGGTCTGGTGATCAGAATGATAGTTCTGGTCAGCAAAGCCCTTAACCTGTACCCAACAACAATAATAGAAGAGAAATGAGTGGAATGTGTCTGTTTAATCTCCTCTTTGGTCTTGTGTTCAAACCATGAAGTATATTTGGCTCTATGAGAAGCCTTAGTAGAACTTCTAAACTCAGAATTAAAAAGAACAAAAGCAGTTGGAACAAATTCTGTAAAGAATTTTTTCTGATACTCAAACACTTCTGTCAATCCACTACCTTTCTTTTAGACATTAAAATAATCAACATAAAATATAACTTTGTTTATACATAACTTTTATTCATTTCATATATCTTATCATCATCATCGCCATCATCATTTAATGTATGTTTTCCATGCTAGCATGAGTTGGATAGTTTGACAGGGGTTGGCAAGGCCAGAGAGCTGCACCAGATTCCATTATCTGTTTTGGCATGGCTTCTATGTCTGGATGTTTTTACTTGTGCCACCCACATTACAGAATGTACTGGGTGCTGAGGCACCAGCACCTGTGCTTTTAATATGGCACCAGCAGGGGTGCTTTTCACATGGTATTTTTTATTCTTTATTATTATGTTCTTCCCTAAACAGTTATGTTACATATTTTGTTTCAAAACTAGTTTTATTGCTTACTATATAAAATATAAAAAACTAAAGACCTCCTTTGGTCCTAGAAAGTTTTCATCCAAGGCACCAGTCTGGGTACTGTTGTTTATGGAAGACCAGCAATCACCCATGCATACCAGCCTCCCCTCTCCATACCACTGATGTTATCCAAGGGAAAGGCAAAGGTGTCACAACAGCTTGGCACCTGTCACATTGCAACTCATTTCTACAGCTGAGTGAACTGGAGCAATGTAAAAATAAAGTGCCTTGTTCAAGAACACAACACATAACCCAGTCTGGCAATCAAGCTCACTACCTCATTATTATTGGCCTAATGCTCTTACCACTGAGCCATGTGCCTTCACTATGCTTACTACATAGCAAAGTAACATTTCTATTCTTTTGTAATTATTTACTCTTTAAAAATCTCATCAGTGCATTATATTTTAATAGATTCATTCTTTCTATGCTTAATTAATTGTATATTTAAAAAAAAACAAACCCTTCTTTCATTTTCATTTAATCGTTCTTATAATGTAGCGTAACACCAAATTAGTCTCCACTCTGTGGACACTGTTAACGATTCATTGCTATATTAGTTATAGCCACACACACACACACACACAAAATTTGTTGGTGATAAAATTCCTCTTAAATTGTATTAAAAACCTTTTATATATTTTGATATATTTTATTGGATTGAGGAAAATTTATGATTTTACACAAACATTTTTTCTCATTTGAAATTCATTCAGGGCAGCAAGAATTTACAGGGGTTATATTTGGTTAATCATTTAAAATTTAGTTAATGTTTTGTTAGCTGTTTGTTTACTTATTTTTATTAAATCTTGTTGTCAAAGAAATTTTATGTAAGAGAAGAAATTTAATTAAGCTTCTTTTAATGAAGATTTTTTTCTCATTTTGTATAGTTTTGTTTGGCTTGCAAAATAATAAAATAGAAATCCCCCTCCCCCCCAACTTCTGAAGTTTCTTTAAAATCATAAAAGAACTCTCATAGTTTTTTCCAAAACAACTTCATGTCAAGTATAATTAGTGTAAGTTTGATTTTGTTAATGTCAGCTATTAAAGACACTAATTACAAGAATTAAAATTATTGTTTTTCTATTGATTAATGACAGGGAAAATGTCTGTAATTCCAGAGTAAATTGTTCAATTGTTGTTTGTTGGATTTTAACAATTGAATTTTGGATTCTAGATAAACCGTAATATTAAACAGATTGCATTGAGTATTGTTTCAAAATTATTTTGCAAATTTGGCCCAGAGAAGCCGAACTAAGAAAATGTAGCAGCACATCATATTGCTCACAGATGTATACAAAGTTATAAAAGCTAGAAGTCAGGAATTGTGTGGATTTTTGAAATACTTTTGTTGCAGTATTTGTTATAGGATGAAAATAGACAACACATGCAATTTGACAAGAAAAATCTCACTGATTTTGTGGTTAATAGTTTATTGAGTTGGGTTAAAATGGAAGCAACATGAATCTAACTGGTTCCAGCTTAGGGGTGTTGACAAGAGCGAAAGTTTATTCAGTAGACATGTCCAGTTTATACCAATATGGAAAAAGATGTGAAATTATTTATGATGATGATGATTTCAGTACTAATAAATCAACAGAATATAAAATCTTACTCAGCCATTGTGGATGGCAAAAACATTCTGTTAGAAATATAAGCATTGGCGGTAACCATAACAAACCAAGATATAGAACCAACAGAGATTAAGGTCTTCAAAATACATTATTTACTATGACACATTTTTCTCTTCACACCATGCAAGTGTTTGAACAAATTCACTTAAAATCTTATTTACCATAAACTTTACATTGCCTGTATAGAAGAAGTGTTTTGAGAACTGTTCTTGGATGAAGACAAAATGGGAATTAAAATTGATGGCAAATTTCTTACACATTTGCAGACAGCATAGTTCTTGTGTTAGGAAAACCAACCAAACTTCAAACTATGTCATAATAATTGACTACAAAAAACATGACAGCAGGGCTAAGGTTCCATAAACTGATGGCTCTTTTGAAAAACAAAACTTCAAATAATAAAGAGTTTTGCCTCTGCTGGCCATGAATTACTTCAAACTGGTAAACCTTCAAGAGGACAAGTCATCATTTTGGAAAGTCAGACTCCCTTAAGAACCAAACAAAAGATGAATTTAAAATCAATGTGTCATCACAAAAATTTCTTATTTTGCAGAAATGTAGAATCTGATCAAAAAGTAATGAGACCCCATAAAACAACAAAAAAAAAAGATCTGAAATTAAACAAAACTAAATGTTATTGAAATGGAGTTGGGTTGGACATATCCAGAGAGACAACAAATGGATGAAAATGTTGACAAACTGGATTCTGAGAAATGGTCAAGGAAACAGTTTGAAAAAGAACGAGATGGAAGAATAAATTGGATAGATTTGAGAAAATATTAGAGATCAGACTCTTCAAACCAAAAATAAAAGGGGAGGGGGAGAAGATTTTTTTCGCCTTTATAATCTAGCAATGGCTGATGTGATTGGTAGCTCTCTCTTAATGATTTTAATTGTTATAGAGATATTATATCTTGGCAGATTAAGCAAGTTTTAATTTTTAGAATGTTTTTGAAATCTTTGAAATTACCTAAATTTATTTGAAAATTTGTATATGAAGGCAAATAGAACTCATATAAAACGTGTTTCAAATAAAATGAACTACACATACGTAAGCATACCAATGGTTTGGGGCTTCTCGATATATGTATATTGCTAATCCTCATTCAATAAAACCTGCTTTGATGATATTAAACTCAATTAGGTGGATCAGCTGTGTCAGTCTTCAGGCAACAGATGTTATATCTTACTCTAAAACCACATTTGTAAATAAAAAAGGATGGCATATATATATATAGCTGGCCTCTCCACTTTCTGAAACTCCCTATAAAACTGTGTACTTACCACACTCCATTATTTACACACCTGTGTGAGTGTGTGTGTGTGCGCGCGTGTGTATGTGTGTGCACGCGCATGTGTGTGTGTTAGATATTAGAAAAGAATAATTAGATAAGAAAGACCTATATGAGAACACCCATCTGGACGGCTCATGTGTAAAAACTGACAATTTCCAAACTGATATTGTTTTAATCTCATCTTTTGATTAATTATCACTTGCATATGTTGCAGATTGTTGCACCCACATGAAAGCAGGAAACATTAACAGAAATTAGTTTATCAACAAATTGTATTACTTATGAAAAAAAAAAAAGGAAAAAAAGGAAGATTTTGTCTGGTTTGAGAAAATCAAAACTAAAATACCTAAAAGTCTATGACTAGTCTTGTTTGAACATCTTTTGACCAAAGATGGGACACTAAAATGATGTATTGAGCATTTTAATGATTTTTTTTTTATATAACAAAAATAGAAAAGCAACTTCCTATATACTTGTAGTGGATTCTCAGGCAGTGTTTATATTTTTAATGCTGTGGCCACCACCAGATTGAATGGTACAGTTCAGGGGTTCAAACCATAGTGATAACTGTTTGGGCAGCTGATGATGGGAATGCACATATGTTATGTTTGATTGTGCATTTCTTATATCTTAGTTTTATTATTCTGGGTTGTTCTTCATTCTAGTAAAGTGGGAAGTGTTCATGGATTCATAATCCGTGTGGATTGCTTTCTTTGGTATTGTTTGGTTTTCTTCATAGGTAACCTAATTAGGCTTGGACAATGCTTTAAGAAGGTTCTGTAGCATACATATATATATATATACTAAAGATGTAAAAAATGTCTGAACAGTCACTCTGTATCTGAAAATTGGTGACAGGGTGTATATAATAATTATGTAAAATAATTACCAGGACATTTGTTTCTTCAATATCATAAGCAAAAAAGTTGGTTTTGTAAGGACCGACTGTTTTTTCAGTATTATCAGCAAATCTTTCTGCAAATTGCCAAAAGTTGTCAGAATATTCTACTGTTAGATTCACAATGGATTTTTCTTCCTTTTTTAATTCCTAGAACACTGTTAGGAATAGCACTTTCAGTTGTTATATGTCCCTTTCTTCAAATCAGTAATGTACCTGCCTTAATTAACAAGGATGATAGCCTCTCCCAAATTTCCTTGAACACTGTCACATCCTCATATTATATCACAAATTGACATCCTTCTTTCAAGAGGATGTACAAATACTACAATTCACTGCAATAGTGAACCTTTTGACATCTTTGGTCTGAATCTTGGCATCGCCTTTTTTTTTTTTCAGAATCTTCACGCTTCTAAAGCATTCTTTTTAAAACTTCAACTGAAGGATGGACTCTACCTGCATACATGGAAAAAAAGATACAATTTCAAAAGACTGAGTGCCAATATTAGGCTCTGTGTGTGTGTGTGTGTGTGTGTGTGTGTGATCTGAGATATATCAATTGCTAATGATGCTGTAGACACTACAGTTGCACACCCTGCAAACTTTAGATTGACTATCAGCCTGAAAATGATAAATATGCAGGGCCACGATACAAAATAACTCACCATTCATTATCATGGGCAATTAATTACAAAGTGTAGGAAATGTTAACAGCAATATTCTCTCTCTCTTTGATGTCAAAAATCATTTGCTCAGAAAGTACATGATTTTTCTTTTTCTTTTTGTTGATTCAGTTATTATTTAACCTTAGTCAGCTTAGTACACCTTTCTGGAAGATTATGAAACTTGCCATCAGTACCAAGATGGCAGTGCGTATCAGCCCATACAGCATTGATACGTACATGTGTTTTATTGTTTGGTAATGAGACATATGTAACAAAGTGTTAGAAGAAAAGCAGTTTCTTGACTCACATGGGAAAACAGGGTATTACACACTAAAGTCTTTTTCACCACCAAACATTGTATACTGAATTGGTTTGCTCTCCTCATTTGGTAAATGAAAGATGGATGAGTCCTAAAAGAAATCCACTTTAGCAAAATGAGAAAAATTGTACTTTGGCAGTCGTCTTTAGCTGCAAGAACAACAAGAAAGTATTAAACAGTGATGACCACAGCAATGAGAGCAATTGTCTCCAATTAAGAACTTAGCTGAACAAATAAAGAATTTTGTAATAATGACTAGTACTTCTAAAACAACCTGGTGATCAACCACACCAGCCAATATGTTAGAGATTGCCAATCTTTCTGTAGCCCCTACAGATAAGAGACAATATGATGAGAAGCAAAACCGAATGATGTCTGTTGAAGTGAAATAAAACTGCTATGTCTGCACATGCATTACTGAGTGGGACTTCTATATTCTTTATTCTGTTTTTCAATGGGTTGTGTAACCTTCAAAAGATACAAGTAGAAACTAAGGTTATTTTTGAATAGAATCAACAATTGAAAGTTTGCATGCATTAATTCATAAAACACTTGTATAATATAAATAAATTTTAAAATTTATTTTTAACCATTACTATGGATGTTTTTATAAAATTTCACAATATGTGTATATTTGCAATAGATTCTGGAATTAGAAACTAAAATCAGTATATTTTTTACATAAGCTGCTATGGTTAAAAGGGTAGATAGAGGTGTTTTAACCTTCAAGGTTACACAAGTAGTGTTTTCTGCCCTAAAAAATTTTCCTTTTATAATTTATAGAAATGTTTCAATTTTTAGTTTTTATAGTAAACGAAATGTAAAAGGAATTTTGTACAAGCAAAGGGTATATTGGTATCTTGCTAAATGAAAGTTGATACAGGTTTGAGTAAATGTAAAGTCGCATCTACTAAATCTTATCAACATAACTATCAGATGCCTTTTTGCTAAAATTTACCAATTGTATTTGATAAACCAAACCAGAAATTAAGAAAAAAATGGAAATATACAAGAATCTGATCGTAAATATACAAATATAAAAATATACATGCATAAATCTATCCTTATTATTGACCCCCCCACCCGCTATCAACTGTGCTGCTAATTATCATTGTAATGTCTGTCTTGTAGAATCTACCTCTCCTAAATAGACATATTTTTGTGACTAACATTTTATATTAAGCTTCTTTGGAAACTGTCTATTTCCCTGTGTTTTATTGTTCCTTTGATGTCCTCCTCTTCCTCCTCCATAATATGATATACATTCAACTGGTTGGCTATAAGTGGAGTAACTTTCTGCTTTTCTAAGAAGGCCTGTTAACAACATTATACTTTCAAAATTTCTCTTGCCATAGTCGTTTGTTGACTAAGTTGTTATTTAACCTCAATCAGTCCAGATTGAGCAGACTTATGATGAAGGTCATTCTAGCCATGACCACCCCATCATTTCAGATATGCAGTGGAATCTCTGTTTGCAAACATCTCTCCTCCTCCTCCTCATCATCATTTAACATCCGCCTTCCATGCTGGCATGAGTTGGAATCATGAACAAATCTTGTTACAAATAATTTTTTGAACATAAAATATTTTGGGTGTTGAATAGTGCCTCAAGTAACAAACATGCAAGCTGGCAACAAACAGTTGGTGACAAGCTGGAAATGTCAGTGGGAGCATATGTCAGTTGCTGTCTAGCTTTTTGCTCAGTGCATATCTCAAATTGAATTCACTATGGGTTCTCTTGAATTTCCCATGGGAAACAGAGTTTTGGCTAACAAATATTTCAGGTGAAGAAATGGCTTTCAGGAACAAATTAAATTTGTAAACCAAGGTTCTGTTGTATTTTATTTCAGATTACATCATCTGTTTGTATTTTTTTTAAAGAGGATAAAGTGGAATTTGAGAGGGATTTTACTGCTACTTCTAGCAGACATAAATTAGTGTCAGTTGGAGAAATTTAGATTATATCTCTACAGCATTCCCAGACTTCAACTGCCAAGTCCAAAATCAATCTTCCATGGCCTTGGGGGATAAAATTAGTGTTCTTATAAGACGCATTCACACAGGTTGAATAATTAACTCTTTTTCAGTGAGTGTAAACATATAAGCACAGCATGGCTATGTATTGGCACAGGTGTGGTTAGCTTGTTTCCCAACCACATAGTTCCAGGTTCAGTCTCACTGCATGGCACCTTGGGCAAGTGTCTTCTACTGTAGCCTCAAGCCAACCAAAGTCTTGTGATTGAATTTCATAGACAGAAACTCAAAGAAGAGTGTTGTATATATTTTTATGTGTGCATGTGTGTGCGTGTATGTCTTTTTGTTTGTGACTGTCCCCTATCTCCATTTGACAGCTGGTGTTGGTGTGTTTATGTCCCCATAACTTAGCAGTTCAGCAAAAGAGACTGATAGCACAAGTGCCAGGCTTAAAAAAATAAAGTACTAGGGATGATTCATTCAACTGAAAATTCTTTAAGATGGTGCCCCAGCATGGCCACAGTCTAATGACTGAAACAAATAAAAAATAAAAAGAGATTTGCTGATGACCATTCTATGTCTGTTGTTCTTGTTCTGTCTTCATTGTATTGTGAATACATTTTTGCTGCTTCCAAATAAAACAGTAAGTCAGAATTGTCTGCAGACCTCTCTGCGTATACCTTGGCATTTTACTTCAATGAACTGCTTTTACAGACAGAGTAATTTATTAAGTGTGACATGCAATAATACTATCCTCAATTTGTAACCAATGGATGACAGCTGTTGACAATGAAAGGACATTCATCAGTAGCTTTTCTACTCGAGAAACTCTTGTCACATTCTAATTGGCCTTTAATACATGGTTTACATCAGAATAGACTCTTTGCAGAGATTATTTTCTCTCTGCCTGTGTAAATTGTAATCGTTCCACCTTTTAGACGTAGGTCTTCAATTATTCCTCATCTCTGTAATTTGGTTATTTAACCCTTAACAGATTAGAAGGGATGTTGAAAACTCAGCATTTTTCAACTAAATTATAGGAGAGCAACTGCTGCATAATCAACTCTTTAGAATAAGCTCTTTGAATGACCTCCTTTCAAAAAGATAGACTCAATCATTACATTCGCAAAACAGCATATTATCTAGAATTTTGTAGCAACACAACAATGCGTTCTGTTAATGTATTTTCTAGCGCTCTTGATTGCAGATACTAAGTTTGGGACATGTGCAATTCCTTCCTTTTCTCAATGGGAAGCAAACTTCTTTACCATATACCCATGCTTGCACCATGTATCTTGTGCAGGACACCTGTGTCTCCACCCTATACCTTAAATCTGTGAAATGGAACAAAACCACACCCACTCAATACTACTCTCAGCTCCCACTTGAGGGGTTCTTGTCTTGCAAAGTACCTGGTGATCCTCTCGGTGCTGGTACCATGTAAAAAGCACAGGTGATGGTGTCACATAAAAAGCACTTGGCATGCTCTGTAAAGTGGTTGGTATTAGGAAGGGCATCCAGCTGTAGAAACCATGCCAAAACACACTGTGGGACCTGGTGCAGCTTCTAGCCTTGTTAGTTCCTGTCAAACTGTCCAACCCATGCCAGCATGGAAAACAGATGCTGATGGTGATAATGATTATATATATATTTATATTGACCATCAAAGATTCCAAGAACAATCTACTGTGTCATACCACTCCTGTATTTTTCTTTTCTTTCTCCTTCTTCCTCTTCTTTCCCTACTCCTACTTCTCTTCCTTCTTCATCTCCCCCTGCTCCTGCTTAAACCATCAATTCTTTGTACTCATAAAACTATTTTCCTTTAGATTTACTACTACCTACTTACCAAGCATTCACAAACGAGAGACAGACAGACTATATTTACCTATTTGAAGACTATAGAAATATTTACAAAGCATTTCACTTAATTTTCTTTCTCCAATTTAATTTTTTTTCTTATTTTACTCTTAGTACTTCATGATAAAATTATTTTAGCATTTTCTACCTTATCTTATTTTCCTTATACATATCAACTTGTGTGTTCCTTTTCTACCTAAACAGATATATATATATATATATATATATATATATATATTCAATATCTTTTCTTCTTAGGGTCTACTTTTAGGAATTCAGTGTTCTTCCTTTTCCTTGCATGTGTGGTTTCGACTTCTTGTAACCATGTTGGAACCTGAAAAGTGTCACATAGCCAATCCATTGGTATTTCTTCTCTTGTTGGTTCCTTTTCTATGACTCTTTCCATAAGCTGATTTCTATATCTCCTTTCCATTCCATTTCTGCTTCTTACACTTTATATCATTCTATGTATGTATGCTACAATTTCTCCTTCTTCCCCATATTGCTTGTCAGTTTTGGACATTCTTACATATGCCTCATCATCAATTCTAAAGAATTTTGGTATGTCTTTACTAGCATGTATTTTTTTCTTCACTGGTAACAGTATTAATTCTGCTGGTGAACATCCTTCTGGCACATTTGGGTCTGGAGTTACCCTGTATACCCTTAAGAATTGTTGGGTCACAAACTTGTCTGTGGCTTTCTTATTAGCTTTCTTTAAAGCTCTCTTAAAAGTGTCCTTGAACTGTTCGGCACTTCCATTCGATCTAGGGTGATACAGTGCTATAGTTTTATGTTCTAACATGAACATCTCACAGGATACAAACTGTGTTCTGTTATCAGAGACAATCACATCTGGTCACCAAATCTTGTGAACAGCTCATGTAAGAAGTTTATTACTGAATATGAGGTTGGTCGTTTACACCTCACAATCTCAGGCCATTTTGTGTAGCTGTCTACTACTATTAAGTAATAATATCCATCTACCAGGCCTGCAAAATCAATATGCAATTGGGACCGTGGTATTTTCTCTTCTGACCAAGGTTCACATTTTGTAGCTGGTAGTTTCACTACCAGTGCACATTCTCTGCAAAATTCCTTGTCTACATTTGGCCAGTATACAAAACTTAGCATCAGCGCTTTCATTCTAGAGATACTTGGTATCCCACATG
Organism: Octopus sinensis; assembly: GCF_006345805.1. Lineage (NCBI taxonomy): Eukaryota > Metazoa > Mollusca > Cephalopoda > Octopoda > Octopodidae > Octopus > Octopus sinensis. Next base: position 29,706,241 of record NC_043006.1, on the reverse strand, counting down.
GAACTTTTATAACATCTTTTCTGTAATATCTGTGGTATGACCAGCCTCTAAGAGTACATTAGTACACCATCACATACAGAGTACACATTCACATCTTGGTGGTTCTTTGCATCAGACCTTTCTTTATTTCCTTTTGTTGACCACAGTTTTCTTTTTGTCTTATTAATGAATTTATCCTTGATGTGTGAGCTATGGCCTTTCTTCTACCATTGTTATCCTTGTATAGGAGTACAGCTCCTGTCCCATACTCACTAGCATCTGTAGCTAATATTGTCTCTAACTTTGAGTTGAAATATGAAAGATGCAAGTCTGAAGTTAACACATTTTTTAACTCGTTAAGTGTTATCTGGCATTTCTCTATCCAAACCCATTTGGCATTTTTTTTTTAATAATTCATTAAGTGGTGCCTTTACCTTATGTAAGGATTTACACTTGGTAATAATTTACCAAGCTAAGAAATGCTTGTAGCATTGTCACGTTCATCCAGGGTGGCATATTTCATATTGCCGTCACCCTTGATGGGTCCAGTCTGCATCCACTTTCGTTGATTACTGGACCTGGGTATCTTTTTTTTCCCATCAAAAATTCACATCTTTCTTTTGTCAGCTTTAGCCCATATTCACTTATTGTCTCAAATACTTTCTTTATGGGTTCAATGTGTTGCACCTGAGACTCACTCTTAATCAAAATGTCATCAAGGTACATGATGGCAAAGTTGCAATCACTTAACATTGCATCCATTATTTGTTGGAATGTGGTGGGTGCCACTTTTACTCCAAATAGCAGTCGTTTGAACTTGTACAATCCATGGTGCGTGTTGATTGTTGGTAGATGTGTGCAATCTCTAACTGAACATGAAGGTGTGCCTCTGAAAGTTCTAACTTCAAGAAAATTTTTCCTCCTTTTAGTTCAGCAAATACTTCTTCTGGGTTTGGTAGTGGGTAATTGTGTGTGAGTAAACAGTCGTTTAATCTGGTTGAGAAGTCTGTGCACACTCTTAGCCTATTAGTATTTTTTTCATGTAGACCACCAGTGCTGCCCAGTCTGCATGGACAATCTTTTCGATTATATTCAGGCTCTCCAATCTTTCTAGTTCCTTATTGACCTGGTCTGATGCTGCAAATGGTACATTCTGTTTGGGCCTGAAAATAAGTTTTGAATTTTCTTTGATAGTAATCTTTGTTTTTGTTTTTGTGCAACAGGAGAAAGTTCCTTTCATTTTTTGTCTCAGTTCATTGACCTCATTCGATCGTTTGACTGCTCCATTTACATTATTGCACAAAACACTTGTGGATGTATCTCATAAATTAAATTTCTCCATACTTTTGATGCCAAATAAATTCATGGATTTTTTCAACACATAAACATTCACATTTTTGGTTCACCCTTTAAACATTATACTACAAATATGTTTGCCCATGAAATATAATTTTCTTCCCATAACACCATACGCTATTTTGTTTGGACACCATAATTTTGGTTTACCCATTTGTTCCCATGTTTTCTCATTTATGATTGTGATGTCACTTCCCATGTCTAATTGCATTCTGACACTGGTGGTTTCCATTCTCACATTCACAAATTTTCTGTTTGTTGTAGTCACAACTTTTCCTGCTGCCAGTTTTGCAGGGGGATTTTATGCCCTGTAAACCCACAGCAAAAATACTTTCCTTTTTCATATGGGCAATCTTTTTTCAGATGCATCCCACCACATGCCATACACGGGTCTACATCCTGATATTTTTTCTGTTTTTTCTGCAACGCTCTGTCTTCCAACTTTTTTGCACTGGTCTTATGTGGAAACGCTTTTTTTATTGAATTTCTTCCATGTCATACCTTAATTTTAATATCATATCACACTCTTCCGACAGTTTCTGCAATGTCAAATCCTGGTTTATTTCCAGTTTTGCTAGAATTTTCATTTGGATTTCTGCATCCCTTTTATCTGTTAACCCTTGTGCAAAAATCAAACACTTGAAAGTATCTGGAGTAAGCATATCCTTGAGTTGTTGTTGTTGTTGTTTTTGCAACTCAACTACCTTAGCTAACAAGTCTTCCATATTTTACAATTTTCATAAGTTTGCACAACAAAATTCTTGTTTCTTTTTTGTCAAGATATTTAATTTTCTATGAGAATTAGTTTAAACTCTCTGTGTGAATGGGTTTTTTTCACTCCACATAAATTTGTTGTTCCTCGTCACCCCTGTTGTAAATTGGGTTCCTCCCACTGGTGTGATGCATGACTGCCATTGTACTGTAGTGGCTGTTTTACGCTAGTAGCCACAATAGTTACTAGTCATTGGATACCGTTGTATCTCTTCGTACCAGAATAGTGATACACTAACTTCTTCTGTCTTATTATTGCTGATTGCTCCACAAGACACCAACTAGAGCTGTCAACTCTCAACTCTTCGACTCTCGACCTTCTCTTGACAACTGGCTACTGGTCTATTTATAATGGCTAACCACTTTTTACGGGGAGGGGTATACAGTTTCAGTATACAACAATTTCATATTTAGAGAGAAATCCCTTAACAATTATCAAGCATGCCACATGGAACATCAGTGTTTGTCTCCAACTTGGATTAAAACACTTGAAATTATATAAGATCATGAGAAAATGTGAAATTTTAGGTAAACAAGCGAATATCTTTTAAATCATTATTTCCCTTGCCTCAAAATTAGATTCAATCTATTTTGAATTTTCTGCGCACATACACATACATATACATACCTGTATTAATATTTTAAATGTGTGCACTTAATAGTTCCTATTTACATACATGTGCACCTGGTTGCAAAGTTTCATATATTTATCACATTTTTTTTGGGGGGGGAGGGCAATTTTTTTATAGTGTTGCTATATAATTGTGTATATATTCATAAATCTGTATATATATATATATATATATAATCAGTCTATAGAACCATGTGATGCATATGCATGCATACACAAGTACGCACATGCACATACCTACGCACATACCCACATACACTTTTATATATATATATGTATATATATATATATAATTATAAATAACAAGAGAAATATACCATGATAAAATTCATTTTACTATTGGATATTCTTATTTAATGACAATTGTTTCGTAACTTGATAAACATGTATAGAGAATTTACTTTATCATATTTTATAATAAGTAATTTATTACATGTCTGCATTAATATATATGTACAATCTTTAAATTATTGCAGATATTAAGCTAGCTCTTCAGATTAAAAGAAATCCATGTTATGTTGAGGTATTGAAAGCTATGTTAAAAATAATACCTCAACATAAAATGTTGATCTTTCAAAAAGGGTATGTTTATGCAGACTGAATGGGATTCTTTGCAGGCATCATTAACTGTTTTATTTTTGTAGATTTTGGAAAGTTTGTAGGAGAAACTGGTTTTGGCTATAAGATTTGTTAAATAATCAATTTTTGTATTCGCTAAGCATTTTCTTTGTTGGTTATGATAATGTTGGTAGTTCTTCACAATTTTATAGTGTTCAGTTTCTTGAAGTAGAGTTAATGGGGCATTTTTGCACTGTTCCATATTCATAATAACTACAGCACTTCCCTAATTAGCTTCTTTTATAACTATGTTATTATTGTTTTTTAGGTCATATATAGTTTTCCATTTTGTGTTCAACT